>NW_022280062.1:3192027-3236520 GCF_004355925.1 Anarrhichthys ocellatus | reverse complement strand
CTAGATGTAGAATATAGCATGATTTATAAATTATAAATTAATTATTGAACACCCTATGCCACTTGAATTCAAAGAAATGACTGACATGTCACGAAGAAACCAGACTTTAAATTGGATAATGAGACTTTAACTTCTTTACAATTTGCCTTTTTAATTAATTAAAGATAACTAACACATCAGCATTAGTTGAGAATGTAAGGTGATTAAATAATTATTGTTTTAAAGCACACTGGCTAAGAGACATGTTTAATGGTGGCTTTTTGAAATCGAGCCCTGACGAGTTATTACACGCGGAGCCTAATCTGCTTCTCTGGCTAATTTCAGCCCCAAGGAAATAAACCCCTACCTAAAGCTACCTTGTAAGCCTGTCTCACATCCGTTGATGTCACACATGCGTCATGGCCGCACAAGCAAGCAAGTTCAAACCGCCTAAGTCACACCCACACACATTAAAATATACAGAAAACAACTTAATCTATAGACCCTTTTCACAGCAGACTTTTTGACATGTCAAGGCAGTGTCAACACAGGTGTAGTTGATCAAATACATTTTGGTCCCCTTCTATTTAGTGTGTCACAGCCATTCATGTGAGCCAGCATGGCCCTGACCCACTTAAATGGAAGAGGGACATAATTAATGTTATTAATTATGCTAGTGTTTAACCTGCGAACCTGTGAAAAGGGCCTATTGTGTTTGTTACAAGTTGTCCTGGTATCAGGTTATTAACTAATATTTCAAAACACACGAAATATTGTAATAGGTTGTGTAAGACTTGTGTTTAATAGAACTTCTATATATGGAAATTCATATGTTATTTTATCAATCACAGAGTTGTACTATCCACTAAATTGACTATTAAAACCTCTTAAGCCCCTAGCCCTATTTTTAGCCCTCTGCTTGAAAATGATACCCATACTAAGGAGACCACAGTTCTGTAACTACAAGGTCTATTTTAATAATTGTTGATGCTATAATCAGATCACAACACTGGTGAGATTGTTCAGTGGGTAATATTGTGTATATGTTGCTGGTTAATATAGTGCATGACGATTTTACACAGCTCAAATTGGAAATATTCAGGTTCGCCTGAAAAAAAGCACTTTTATTGATATTATGTTTTTGAAATAATGCAGCTGGCTGGCTCAAACTCTCCCAAATCATAGCACAACTGATCAGTAGTTGTAGAATAAAGGTTGGCTGGGATAAAGTGAAGAATAAGAGGCTTTAGTACAGAGAGGTCACGCGAAGTCGTCATTTTCGAACCAGCTGTTGCAGCTCTTACATTGTACTTTTATATACTATATAACTATATATTTCACTTTTTTTAATCACTCATATTATTCAATACATCCAAATACAGATGTTAGGAATCATTTTGAGATTCCTAACATCATCAGAGCCTGTTTCTGGCTGTCATCTATAGGATTTTCTCAGTTCATGTGTGTGTATGGAGCTGTAGCTCAGCCTATCATCGGTCGATTTCAGTTAATAAGCCCTCCTTCGACGCGTCAGAGTCTCAGGAAGACGGGTGCCGAAGCAGGTGTTGACACAACTTTGAGCCAGTAAAGTTGCAAGAAGTGCCGCGTATCCCTGAGCGTAAAATTCCATTGGCCGAAGGTCTGACCTCTGGCCCGAGGTGGGTTGACCCCCCTTTCTACCGGAAACAGCTCGGCTGTAAACAGGATGGACTTGGCCACCATGACAGTAGCTCTGAAACGGATCATTTTCGATGTTTTTGTACTAATATTTCATAAAACCTGTCCAAAAACCAAGGATTTTTTCCGGTGAAGACCACTGACCTGGTGCCTTTGTCCAGTCACAGCTTTTTACTGGTTTCACGGAGAGAAAAACCGAATTTATTTATGCGTTCTGTGTCGGATGCTATTGCTAAACGATGTGCGGATTAGCCGCCTAGCCACTAGCTTCATGGTGCAAAATCGATGTGCAGTTAAATATGATGGCGATTTATGGCCACAAATTCGTCCTTTTATGACACGTTTTCTAGATGCTTATATTAGTAGTCTATAGTTGTGTTTGGAGTGTGTAAAAAGTGACTTATATGATAGTGTTGCCCATACGTTGCTGTTTAATCCGAAAAAAAAAATTACAATTCCACAATATTTAGCAAACAATAAATCCATTTTCCGGACAACATTTTCAGGGTGCCTAAACCCCACGAGGACGCCGGCGTCCTCGTGGGGTGGAGGAGGTTTTAAACATAAAATCACACACAAATCAGCTTGAGACTGACAGAAGACCAAACCAAATATTTGTAGTTAGTCATTTGAGAGTTAATTGTCACCACGGGAATCAGTCAGGACAGTTTGCTGTATTTGACTCTGTCAGGAAACCAACAGTCATGTAGTCTTCACGAGGGTTTCTCAGGATAACCTGTGCCCCGTTATTAAACTTACCTCTGTGAGACTGATTACCTTCAGCTTTTGTTCACCAGCTGATTCAACTCTGGAGGCTCTGTGAGGTCCACTGCACACTGCATTATATTGAAAGGTGTGTCTGACCTAACCTGTCTAGACTTATCTTTCATCCATTTCAGTAAGCTACACCATCTTAGCAGGTGGCAATTTATAAAGATCAATCGCTCCCCTCCTATCTGATACATGTATAATATTGGCAATTTTGGGTCAACGCTGAAAGTAGTATGTTACTGTCCAAATAGCTAATGTGATGAGATATTGTTGCTGATATTAATGGAAATAAATAGTTTTCTCTAAATTTCGATGTTATACGACGTCAGTGGCCGGCGTAATTTACTTATAAATACATATGACAGCTTCTGTTTAACTATGAATCACAGCATGAAAATGCAAACCCACTTGTTTCTGTTTGTTTCTAAGACCAAGTAAACTCAATGTCACTGTGTAGTTGGTCCACATTGGGAGTTATCTGAAGATGGGAGTTTTTTTGTTTTGTTTATCTGTGTTAATATCTGTGGTTCTTAGACAAACATGAAATGGGAGCCTACTTTTAAGTAGTACTAATCGCACTTGCTAATCCCTGCTTAATGGATATGTAGGTCATATTTTCTCTTTACACTTTCCACTCCATTCAACAATTCAGTATGAAATATCGTACATTTATTATGCTCACTTTTGTCCGTAAAATGATATAGCTCAGTGTTATCTATTGCGCAATGTGCTTCCAGTGACACACAATAAAACATGTAGGCATTATAAGTAGTTATTTGATATCCTTGGTAAGTGTGCATACTCCACAAAACGCACAATGATCGTTTTAGGCAGGACATCCTGTTCTGTATACCTGTTGTGCTACACTAGTCATTAATTGTTTGAAGCACTGTGTCACTTTTCTTCCACCAGCTGCTTCTGGTACTTTTTAAACTGCTCCCTGGACATACCTTTGGACTCTAGCATTTTCTTCTCTTCTGCTCCTGCTTTCCTGTCCTCTTCATTACCTCCTCTGGTGAAATATTTGATTCACTAGGAACACCATAGCTCACTTTAAATAGATGTTATTCAGTCATACAAGGATAAGGGGAAAGGGTAGCCAAGGGTTATTGGAGGGCAGAAGGTTGACGCCAATCCTCTTAACAGCAAAAATATTAACAACAGCTTGCTGTTCAAACTTTCCAAAAATGGAACTTGCCTCATCTTGGGCAAAATGGAGAATGAGGCAAAGCCTCTGAGGGATTTCTTTGACAGCCTGAATAAAGCCATTGTGCATCTGGTCAACAATCAAGTGGAAAGTCTTTACCTTGTCAACAACATGTAGCAGGATAAACGACGAGGATGTAGGCCACTGCTGTCTACCTTGCTAGCCAGTGCTAATTCCTAAAGTAGACATGGGGTAATGTTGTAATATACACAGATAAAATCAAGTACAAATCCCATAATGTGATAAAGGTACAAAGCTTTAATTGATAGTTACTACAGAATTATCAGAAGTTACTAAACTAGGAAATACAAAAAAGTAAGTAAGTGAGAAAAAAGTAATTTAAATGCATCTAGGGATGTCCAGATACATTTCTTTTGGCCCGGACCCGATACAACTCATTTATTATTGGGTCTCTGCTGATACCAAGTCTGGTTCGATACTTATATCTACACATATGCAGTGAAATGCTGGCGCTGTAGGCTGTCATATAAGGGAGCACCGCTGCAACATTAGCAGGCTGAGGTGGAAAACACAGTGAAATGAGAGGATCAGATTTTGATCGGGTTCATTGTTGCCGATTCATTCGAATATGCATAGATCAACACTGATATGAGGAATGTAAATTCGATATTTACACTCCATTTAGATCTGTTTTGGTTTCCACTGATTCTTAAGAGAAATATTTAGACCATTAGTCGTAGATGCTCGACTACATGGTCACCAGCTAGTTTGTGTCATCTGCAAAATTGGAAGAATGGTTGAATTGAGTTGTTTAAGTTGGCCAAAGGCAGCATTGCAAGAGCTTTATACAGAAAATTAATTCTCATTTTGAAAATTTCATTTCAAAAGCACCCCAGACTTACTTTTCAGAAAATCATTTACAGTCACACACACAGCACAGTTCAAACTAAGTATCGTATGGATTATTGGCCAGTCCTTACCGGAACTCTGTCCCAAGTGGATTTCTGTATTAAGAGGACTCAAGAAGCTGTAAGATACTTTCTGAAAAGCTGTACTGTCCACTACTGGTGGCATGTATTCTCCTCCTAAAACTCTATCTTAGGAACGCTTTGGCCTTAACACCTCGGTGACCCAAAACCTTTGTACTCAACACAGAGGGGTCTTAACTCATAAAATAACCTAACTACAAAAGATCTATTTCAATTATTTTCCTGTTCTGTGGACTGAGGCCAAATCGTCCAACTTTAAGTCCAGATCTAATATCTGGCTGATTGAGTGACTTCAGACTCATTGTTATACACGTACACACCTGAAACTTACTTAACTTAAGCTTACTCTGAAAGACTATTTTAATGAAACAAGCCCAGGAGAATGCAGCTGTTATTCAAATGAATGTGCAAACTGAAATTTATTTGGAAATCTTCATCGTATATTAGCTAAAACCATGACATTTGTCAAATCAATTTGTAAAACCCGAGTTTGCAGTTTCATTGTCAAGTTGACACAAGTTTGAAAAGTCCATTTCACACTCAATGGACTAATTCGTCTGATGGCAGGTTACTAAATTGCCAGTGGAGTTCTTTGGGGAGCTAGGGAAGGCGATGTCGACCGGTCAAGACGGAAATATCTCATCAACTATTCGATGGTTGTCATGAAACCCAGAGAGTGAATCCTAATTACTTCGGTGATCATCTGACTCTTCTTCTAGTGCCGCTATAAAATCACATTTGAGGTTTTGACTGAAATGTTTCAGCCTTGTACTTTGTGGTTATTGCCAGTTAACAAATGTTATCATTCTAACACAATAACCTAAGAAGGTAAACATGGTGTAAACATTATACTTGCTCATCATCAGCATGTGCTGATTTCATGCACAGCCTCTCAATGCCGCTAACATTAGCTGGACTCTAGTCTTGCTAGTTTTGCATTTTCAAAGATGAAAATGAAAACTTGATATTTTAATTATATTTATCTTATTATGTGTACACAAATGGAGTTTCAATGTGGTTGAATGATTTCATCTTAAAACTGGCAGTCCTGAATCTTCAGAGAAAGTAAGAGTAATAGGTGATGCTGAACAAGTAATGGTTTAATTAGAGCATGAGCAACATAAAGAAATATTTTTAACTTTGCCACAAAAGCTATATGTGTGTACTTGTCTTTCTGAAAATGATACATAAATTGCTCAGCAACAAACCAAAACTGTTCTATTAGTATTATTTAGTTTCGTGTTACCTTTATCTGTGTGATAGTTTTGTTAAGTGTTTTTATGTGACATTGAATAAATCAAATACCAGCACCTTAGACCTCCTGCAGGTATTATTCATTGTGTAATGTTGTCTATTCTGAATTAGATGCTCAAACAATCATTTGCATGTGACTTGAGAGAAAGGCGTGGACACAAAGTTGATGGATAATGTAATAAAGTTGTTGTGACGTTGTTTATCGCTGCTACTGCAGTGACTGGACTTTATGCGTTAGACTGTTCAAGGAATACCAGTTAAAGGTGATCATTCTTTTCATTCATGCTGCGAGATTTTTTTTAAATTACTTTTTATAATCCCTGCTTGTTTCTTCCATGGACACATTGTCATGTAATTTTATTTTATTCACACTATAAACCTGCTTTTATATTGTGTGTTCTAGGTTTTATTTCTTTTGACAAGCTCTGTAAAGTCCTTTTTACAGTCCTTTTTAGTCCTTTTTCTATGAATGCTAGAGATCTGTGTTTTACTGTTTGTAGGGAATAATCTTCAGATCTCTCGGAGATGATGCCGAGCCTTAATGACCTGTCTGAGTTGGACTCAGTAGAGGTTACAGAACCCCAAGAAACCCAAACATACCTCAAATGTAATAAGCCCTCAGGTCAGGTATCGTCCCAGAATGGATCTAAGGTTCTGGCTTTTCTCATGAGAAATGCTTTTGTTGTTTTCACAATGGTCGCTGTTGCATCAGGTAAGTGGTTTTCAAATACTGTAATTTATTCTCCTGTAAAACCTGAACATTGTCTTTTAATCTGCCATCGATTTACCAAACCATTGACAATGACAAATAGCAACTATAGCCACTTGTTTGCTTTGTATTAGTTATTTATCCAGCAGTGTTCCGTGTATTGTCTCTACTGCATGTGGATTTTAACGGACACACCGACTTTCTGAATGGTGTTTATTTTTCTCTGAGGTATTGGCTTGGGCTTTGCTCTACGACACATTAATATGTCAGCCAAGGATGTAAGCTATTTAACCTTTCCTGGAGAGCTCCTGATGAGAATCCTGCAGATGTTGGTGCTTCCTCTCATCATTTCCAGTGTGATTGCAGGTTAGAGCCACACTTCAGCTTGGTTGAACTGGATTTCAGGCATGATTTTCAATCAACCGGTAACATATGCTAATATCTTCCTGATAATATTAGATTAGATAAACAAAATGTACACTAGTGGCTGGTGCAACTGTTACCAAGCCTTAAAACAAATATAAGTGGAGCTCAGGGCATGTGTTGAGCAGAGGCTCACAAACTCACAAAGTCTGAGTGCTCCTACCTACAATTCTGTCGATAGTTTCCCCAGAAAAGATATCTATTGCACTTTAAATGATCCTGTACATCAGCTGATTATTTTGACGTAGCCAGCCCTGAAACATCTGAACTTGACTTAATGTAATAGACAGGGTTCAAATCCATATGTTTTTTATTTCAGGAATGTCATCTGTGGACAGGACGGCTCATGGAAAAATTGGGCTAAGGGCCTTCAGCTATTACATGGTCACCACACTTATTGCTGCATTCACTGGCATCGCCTTAGCTGTTCTCATGCAACCAGGGAAATCATCCAGGACTGCCTCAGTGTCCTCTAGTGGTAATGCAGAGGCTGTGCAGATTGTGGATTCCTTTCTAGATCTAATCAGGTGTGTATTAAAATATTCCTTGCGAACATATAATGTTTCTATTGGAAGTTAAAACACCTAATCAGTGTTTTTGTTTTATATAGAAACATGAATCCCTCAAATTTGGTGGAAGCTTGTTTCAGAAAGGTAAGATCTACAAGGGCTATTTGTTCTAGATTCATATAGTCACTGTTTCATACTTACCAATGGTTAACATGCTTATACTTTTGTATCTAGTACAAAACCGTTTATTCCAGGAGTGTGACGGCAACCAGTGAAAAGAGTGAGATTCCTTTTTTTTGTTCTATTCATATTTTTGGTGCCAAATGTTTGTCTAAACCAGTGTCCCTTATGTTTAGTATGTCAAATGTCTGATCTTCATTACTGTTGTTACATTGTCACAACACAACATAGTCCTAACGACATTCCTTGGGGCCCCTATATATGACACAGTGCCAGGGCCGGGAACCTTAGACGGAGTCAATATTTTGGGTCTACTGGTTTTCTCTGTTGCCTTTGGCCTCATCTTGGGCAAAATGGAGAATGAGGCAAAGCCTCTGAGGGATTTCTTTGACAGCCTGAATAAAGCCATTGTGCATCTGGTCAACATAGTCATCTGGTAAGCACAGGAAGCTATCATAAAGCTACACCGGCTGTGTGTAGTCTTGTTAATGCACATTTTACCTTGCATTAGCTATCAATTTCTGTTCTTGTGGGCCCTGTTATGCTAACTAGGAAATATTGTGAGAAGACACCCAAACATGGATATACTCACTGACTACAACATTGAGCCTCACTCATTGCCTCTCTCTGCTGTGTCTCACCTCTGTATCACAGGTATTCCCCCGTGGGAATCCTCTTCCTACTGGCAGGACAGATTGTGAAGATGACAGACACTGGAGAGATAGGTCGCGAAGTTGCCATGTATGCTCTCACTGTAACCGCTGGCCTCCTAATCCACAGCCTCCTCACCCTTCCCCTCATCTATTTCATGGTCACACGAAAGAATCCCTTCAGATTTATGCTCAGTCTACTCCAGGCTCTCACCACTGCCTTTGGGACCTCATCAAGGTGAGCCAGAGTCTTGATATTAAACATGGCAGACACATGAACAACAGTGGACTAGCAGCTCACTTTTTCTCACGTTTTTTTTTTTTTACAGTTCTGCAACCCTACCCGTTACCCTCTACTGTATGGAGGAAAATCACAACATGGACAAACAAGTGACACGCTTCATGCTCCCTATTGGGGCCACAATGAACATGGATGGTGCAGCACTCTATGAAGCTGTAGCTGCTTTATTCATTGCCCAGATTAATAATATGGAGTTTAACCTGGGTCAAATCATTGCCCTCAGGTAAACTCAAGACACATTGAGCTCAGATTGGTCAAATGTTTTTGTTTTGTTCAGTTCATCATTGAATTAATTCCCATGAGTGACTGAAGACTTAGCAGATAGAGAAGGAAAAGTACAGTCCTTGCATCAGATTAGTTCCCATAGAGTTGAGTTGGTGTATTTTCAATGCTTGAAACAAATAACGCAAGGATTCAATTTCATAACCATCACTGTTTCTCCTCTTCAGTTTTGTTGTCACAGCTGCAAGCACCGGTGCAGCGGGCATCCCGCAGGCCGGCATGGTATCCATGTTAATTGTGTTGGAGTCAGCTGGACTGCCCACTGAAGATATATCACTGCTCATGATGGTTGATTGGATTCTGTAAGTGCACATGGAACCAATATCAGTTTCAGATCTTCACATTGAGAATGTTTTTGGAAAGTGTGGACATTTTGATCATTTGATATTGATTATTTAAATGGCTTTGAGGTTTTGGTTGAGTTTTAAAGTGTAACTTCACCCCCAGATCTGAGCCTACTACTGCACCCACTGCAAATTTTGGAAAAATGCAAAAAATAGTGGGCAAGGGGGCTGAGAACGGGTTGGGTGTTGTTTTTTTAATATATATCTATATATGATTTCATGACCTAGATAAGTCCCAACCCGTTGACTCAGCATTGGCCTGCAAGGTTCAGTGCTCATTTAAAACAGTGTTGGGCCATTTTCAACCCATGAAAATTTGGCAAGCCTGTGTTGGAGACTGACTATAAATGAACCTTGAATAATGTTATTGATTTCACCTGTAACACGGTTAACTTTAACCTTAAAAGTATCCTGTAACTTTACATTTTGTTTCAACCCCAAACTTAGGTGTAGTTGTGGTGAAGTCACCCTGATACGTTCCTGATGTAACCTCAGATCTTCTTCTTTGTTGATAGGGATCGTCTGCGGACTACCACCAATGTCCTGGGGGACTGTGTCGGTGTGAGTGTAGTGCAGCATCTGTCCACACATGAGCTGCAGCGCTCCAGCCCTGCAGATAAAAGCTTGGTGGAGGAAAGCTCCCAGTTCTGAGCCTCATGAGGCTTGACAGGATCTGTGTTGGCTAAGATTAACGTGATATGCTTTTGTTGAATGATGACAAAATACTTGTTCTTTGTCTTGGTTAAACTGACGAGGTTCATGTTACTACCCAGTATACAGTAGAAGTTGATAATCATGTAGCGCCTGCTGGTATCAGAAGGAGTGACTCGTTTTGGAGACATAAGCAGACATAACCCTCATACTGGAGTCCCTGCATTCTATAAATGTCTGTTTATTTTTAGTCTGTTTTCACCCCAATAATACTACAATTTTATGATTAAACCTTTGGCTGCCATTAGTATATAAGATATGTTTTGCTTTCTATAGGAACAGAACAGTGTACTTTGTGGCAAATGAGATTTGTCTCATGTGTAAGGGTAAATGTGTTTTTGTTTGTTTTTTAGTTATAGAGTGACATTTTTAATATCCTATACTCTTTATATTGTATTCTTAAACTCCATCTTATTAGTACTATTGTAGAGGTCAGTCCAACCCATGTATCTTAAATGTGATGATAAGACCTTTCCTTGCAGCACTGCAGATGTCTTTCATAGAGAACACTCTACCACCATCTGGTGGCAGGTCATCAAACTCAGAAAAATATCTCGATGACCCACTTACACAGGGGCGATGCATGTAAATACATCGAACTGCTAAATACTTATTATGGTGGTCCACTTTATGAAAGTAAACACAATACAGTGTTGACCTGGAACTGAACGTGATTTTGTTTTGTTTCCTCTGTAAAAAGCTGCAGGAATGTACAGTTAAGAAAAATTAAACAACATTTCAAGGTCATATCACCTTATTGACTATAGAAAACTATAGAAAAGGACTCGCACATCTTTAGATTGCCACATATTTAATGGGATAAGCCACAATTGAAAGCAAGGCACGCCTTTTAGTTGAAATAAGATCGAAAAACTGACAACCTAACAATGTATTTAGTGAAATGAGTCATTAAAACAATGCTGGTATGTTATTAAACACCTGAAGCTATCTACTCTATATTTTCAGCATCTCTCAACATCCCTCAATGCATTTGTTTGCCACGGGTCCAGATCTGTGGGGAAACAAATGCTTTTAGTCACAAGTCTGGGCATGTTGCAGTATTTCACTGTGCAAAGTAGCGTTATTAATAGAAAACTGTAAACACAGCCCGAAGGGTTTTTCTGCCAAGCAGCCAATGGCAAGAGAAGAACAGGAAGCTGTGGCTGCCCCCACTGGGCGATAAGTGCAATGCCAAAGCGAAGCCACTCTGTGTCATGACATCGCCCAGAGCTCAGTGCATCTGTGAGGAGAGAGAGGGAGGGAGGGGTGTAGGCATCACAGCTAGGGAGCAAGAGAAAGGGAGGGGAATTCATATGGAGGCGGGGTTTCGTCAAGAGCGAGAGAGCTTAATAGAGATTGTGAGAAAAAGTGAGAGAGCGAGAGAGAGAGAGAGATTGTGTGTGTGTGAGGGAGGAAGATGCTGTTGCCAGGGAACAGCGTGGAAGTAGGAACTTCCATTCTTGCCAGCGCGCAGGAGGATAGAAACACGTTACATCATGGACTCAAAATTGTCTGAATGTGAGGCGAAAGAAAACAGCTGATCCTGACTCCCGGCAGCCAAAGAGAATCAAAGAGAAGGTACGCAGGTGTGATTACATAACCATCACAACACATACGGGTGACATCATCACATCAGGATTAGAGCTGGGGGGCGGGAGCATTAGTGTGGGTAGAGGGAGGAGGAGGGTAGAGGGGGATTCAGCAGAGATGAGCAGAAGTAGATGGAAGAGAGATCAAGAGTGATCATCATGACACGAGCTGAAGGCGCAGGACGAGGATTATCTGTATTCCAAAATATAGCTTGGGATATGATTTGCAGACGAGACTGAAACGATGACAGCAGGATGGTGTTTGATGTGTGATGACCCTGACTCTCCTACAACCGTCCTCTCTGCAGGAGGAAACAGTTTCTCTCTCAGCCTCCATTAGAAGCATCAGTGAACAGCAAGACTCCTCCAGCAGCCCAGACCCTGGGCACTCTAGTGTCCCACCTGCAGATGTAAACAATGATGACCCTCACTCTGCTCAGGCAGATTTAAGGAGGAGTAGAAAATAAAGAGGGACATCTGAAGGCAACACAGGGAAGCTTTCAAAACGGCAAAGAGGAAGTCCTCCTAATTACAGTATGTGAGTACCTTTACAGAAGCTATATGCTTTTTCTGGTTTTGGATGAATTACTGTAAATGCTTTCCAGGGGACAGATTCTTGATCAGTGACCTTTTCAGTGCTTTGTTTCATTCTGCGACTGTTTGTGATTCAAATGACTGTTTCCATTTGTCAGATAAGGAAAAGGAGGCAGTCGTGACAGAATAGCTTTTCTCCTTTCACACACGTTTTAAGGCCCTGAAAATGTCCATCCTGCATCATCTTTTCATATAAGTAATCAACCTAAACACAAATATTTTTTGCCAAATTTAGAACTAATTTTATTATTTCACATTGTTCTTTCTCTGTGCTCTTCTCACTGGCTTGAAGTGGACAGGGCTCATTTGGAAAAAAGTAGTTTACTTACTTTTGTGTAATCCAGTCAGGATTTAATCTGATCAAACCACAGCAATGACATCCTGTTGAAGAGGATTCGTCTATTAAATTATGCCTACATTTGTTTTTAACTTTGATTGCTGCTTATTTGGTCATAAATATTCAATATTATTGATGTTTATCTCTAAGCTGCAAGCTACGTAAAAAAATTCATAATACAGAGGAGGAACGAATACTGTGGGGTTCTATTGAAGTGGAAGCTCTACTGCTCTGTTTACATATTGCTTACTGTATGTCAAAGAAAGAGACATATTTATTAAACAAAATGCTCAAGCATATGATTTTCTGTTATTACGGGTGTGGTTCAATAGGCACAACACATTGAATAGCTCACAAGATAGTATTAAATGAAGGCTGCTCTGCCATCTGGACTCAAATCCCTACCAACCGCGTGCTACTGCAACATTACTTTGTGTCCATCAATCAGCAGTTCACTGTATGAGCAGCTGAAGGCTTGACAAGAGACATCTGCACAGAGAACAAACCACACGCACTGGTCCGTGTGAATTTTCCACTTCATCCTCAGCTTCCCCTCTGTCATTCTCAATTTAGCAGGGAAAATGATCGACCTGTTTTCCAAAGCCTTTTTTGAAAAGATTAGATCATAACAACAGAGGAAGGTGAATCAAAGTGTGTCAAACGGATCTTTATTAGTGTTAAGTGGCGTTTAGGATTTCCCCTTCAACCATATATCAAACACGGCAACTTCCTCATGGGATAGTACAGTGTAAAACCTCAAGCATCATTTAGATCCAATCAGAACACAGCAGCTCCAGCAGCATGGAGCCTTAGGGGCCTGTGCCTTTTAGACCTCAGTTGTTTTCAGTATATAGACTCGAATGTGTCTCACTGTAGCACACCAGTGCCATCCCAGTGGACAAATGGACTGTGGTAAAGTCTGCTGCAGCCTGAACTCTGGCTGGGACAGCGATGATGGACACTCCTCCCCCATATGCGCAGTTCTGACACGAGACTCATACATGATGTTCACTCTGTGCACGACTGATCCTATGACAGCCTGCAGCAACCGACACAAGAAAATAAGGATGGAGACTTTGTTTCATTTCTGATTTGGTTATGTAAAATATGGAAGTTCAGATGACTATCTGCTCTATGGTGGCACATGTGATTTGCTCGTATCACCCCGAGGGGCTGTATGAGCAATGTTGGGTTTTATTTTTGTCTCCTTCCCCAGGGATGTGGGGAAAGGAAACCCACTGTGACTTAGTTTTGCCAAAGCTGTATTTATACTAACATTAATATCACTATACAATCATTACCCATGTCAAACTAGCACAGTTTTAAGAAACTGACTTTTCTGTCATATGATACATTTACTATGTATCATGTTTGTAAGAAAAGGATAAATGTTGTGGGTTTGATTCTTCATTACACCCATGTTATGTTTTCTAGCTGCTCTCCAGAGCACTTAATTACAGCTCCTAAAAGCTGTATATTGTGGATAAGTCAGCTTTTACTGACTTAAGGGGCACTCCAGCAATTTAGTATACCACACCCATAAGGGTGTTTGACTTTTGAGAGAGAGATGTAAAAAGCAGTGCTCTAAATTGAAGCAAAAGGATTAGCTAAGATATCCTAATTTTTCGTTCCTAGTATGCTTCAAACTCCAAAAAGAGGGAATACTACATTTCCCATAATGCAACTGAACAATGTCTTTCATCAACTTAAACCCTCCCTTTCTGATGAACACACACATCTTTCAAACTCCACACCTTCACGTTTGTCACGCTGGCTGTCTGTTGCAATTATGTGTCTCAAGCTAAAGTTCAGATAATCCTGATGAAATCGTCAGGGTTTCATAAATTGGGTGGAGTGGCCCTTTTAAAACGGCTACAATTACTGTATGTCTTAACAGATTTTAACGCCTACTGATTTTCATTGTTTCATTTGTTTGTCAACCACAGCTAGCTGAAGCCTGTCCTCCCTGGCAGAGGATGGGTACAGCAGAAGCCACCTTACGCATGGACAGCATGGAGGTTAAAGATGAGTGGCAGGATGAAGACTTCCCCAGGTAGTCCTCTGTGTGTGTGTGTGTGTGTGTGTGTGTGTGTGTGTGTGTGTGTGTGTGTGTGTGTGTGTGTGTGTGTGTGACCAGTTTGTCTGATTTGTGCGAAGGCTTTGACAAACAGAGCCAGCTCAGATGGAATTGTTGAATGCTGAAGGGCAGCAGGTGTGTTCTTTCCTTGATGCAGTCGTTACGTGATTATGTTGTTTCATGTCAGTGAACAAAATAGCAGCTAGCACAGAGAAAAAAACCACGACAAGTCAAACACGTCACAGTGTCCAGCAATGGAAAAATAGTCGGCCAGCCACTTGCCATTCAGTGTATTCACAACATTTAAATACAGCTGCAAGTCGTTGTGGTATTTACAAGGTATAATAATATCACAATGGTATTCTGGTAGCTCTGTTGGTTAAAGCTTACACAATACAAATAATGTAATTAGATAAAGGAGGAGGAGTAATGGGTATGTACAGTACAATGAATATAGTGGCAGCTAGTTTAAACGTGAGATCTACAGAGGAGAAACCTTTAAGAATTCTTTAAAAACTGTTTTTCTCTTCCCTACTGTTTAATTCACTTGTGAATATCTGGAGCTGTCTTTAACTTACATCTACAAAACTACTTACAACATAATAACAGCAATTATCCAAACGGCTCAATCAGCTCGCCCATGCTTGTGGTGTTTTAGGGCGTGTTTGTCTGTGCATGCATGTCTGTGTTAATGTCTGTCTTTTTCCGTCTGTGTGTGTGTGTGTGTGTGTGTGTGTGTGTGTGTGTGTGTGTGTGCGTGTGTGTGTGTGTGTGTGCCCCCAGCATTGAGGGTTCAGCTGTCTTATTATAATGTCAGAGGGGAGTTGGTAATTACCGGTGTTGCTTTCTCAAACAACACATATTTTTTCCCAGGACACCCAGCTGTTAAATAACAAAAGCGCCACTCCAACAACAAAATACTAAGCGTGAAAATGCTACAAACGACATGCTCATACTTTATTGTATTTCATTTTTTATTGATCATAGCAATTTAATGTTAATGCTTATAACTATAAATTACATAAAGAAGAACCAAAACATCCATTAAAGGTGCAATTTACGGGATTCAGAGCATTAATATAGCAGTAAACTGTTCGCTATGTAAAGATATAGTGGAGTTACGTCGAGGTGGAAGCATAGCAATCACCCTCCGATTCCCACTCAGGTAAACACTGTCAGCTCCGTCATCACTTTTGTAGTTTGCACCGTGAGCACTGCTAGCAGCGTTAGCTGCGAGCCACCAGCTTAGCCGTTGCCATGTTGAGAGCTGTTGAGAGACAATCAAAATGCTCCCAATCTCATAGAGCACCTTTAACTTGGTAACAGAAAAACAAAAGGCCAAAGAGAAAGAATAATTCTGATATACGTCATTCTATTTTCTATTTGTTCTGTTTTATGGTCTACTGTTTTATTGATACTATTTTTAATGCATATTCATGTCTTTCTCTGCAGGCCACTACCAGAGGATGGAGATGTTGATTCTTCATGTGGCCTCACTGACAACAGAACCAGTAAGTGGAATAAATACATCGCATTACCAATGTACTTTTAAGATATACTGTATCTAAACTTTCCTGCCATGCCTGTCCAGATCCTCCCACCACTCTGAATGTGGGCGAGTCCATAGCCCAGCGTAAGCGGCGCACTCTGGTCGCCCCCGACATGAACCTCTCCCTGGATCAGAGCGAGGGGTCGGTGCTCTCTGATGAGTGTCTGGAGACGCCTGACGACCTGGACATCAATGTAGATGACATGGAGACTCCCGATGAAACCGACTCTCTGGAGTTTATCAACAATGGCAACGAGCTGGAGTGGGAAGGTAAGAGAGAGGTCAAATGATATTCCATTCAGATGATCAATATTGTGGAAGACACAAATGTTTTTAAGGTCTAGGGTTGCATGTTGGAATTTATTAAAGGGGCAAATCATACTACCTGCTGTGTCCTTGGTTTGAATCGTCATACGTTATTGCAATCTGTCTGTCAAGGCAAAACATGTCTGTCAAATACAGCAAAATGAAAACAAACACCGAAGGCTGTAATCAAAGTCACTGCTGTTTTTCTTAATTGCCTACATTCTGTTGAACTTTAATAGCAGACTGTTAGAGCAAGTTGATCCTTATCTGCCTCTGACGTTTGTGTGATTTGGTGTTAAGGAAGACAGGTGGGAAATGACAGTTAAACAATGTGACCGACAACCATTTTATGTTACCTTGTGTCTAGATGACACTCCTGTGGCCAACGCCAAGCGTCTTCCAGGTGAAAGTGAAGAGGAGAGAGACTCATCTGGTCGTCTGTGGCGAACAGTGATCATCGGTGACCAGGAGCAGAGGATTGACATGCAGGTCATCAGACCATACCTGAGGGTTGTCACACATGGAGGTTAGCAAATGAGTGTGTGTGCTTTTATTCAAATAGTGTCTGTGTGTGTGGGCTCAAGTGTATGTTAGGATTCATCCAAAATGGATTTTGGAAGACCAGTACTGACAGAACGGGTTTTGATCAAAGGTGGAGAAAGTTGGAGAAAGAAACATTGCACTCAACCAAAGACCATCCAAATGTACTGTAGCTGGGTTTCATGTCACTATAGTGAAAGTCCATCAAAAAGAGTATGTGTGTGGATAGGAGTTGTACAGGAACAAACTCTCAGTTGGCCGTTTATTCGGTTCATTGTTAAACCTGACACAGCCCTGCAGTAATTCTTGCCCTCACAAAGGTTATGATGTAATTCTACTGTATGACTATTGTAGAACAGGGGCCAGCAACCTTCGGCTTCACTAATGGCACACTAGTAATCAGGGTGCAAGAGAGTTTTTTGAAAATATTGAAGTGCCATCTCATCCACATGGGAAATGACCTCTTTCACACCCATTAGCAGTTGTGTGGCCTGTTACGTACGGTTATTCTACTCTGCCTTGATTGGCTTGTACTCGTCGCACTCTTTGCATCATGTGTTAAGTACGTTGCTGATGAACAAGATTGGTGGAAGGTTGGTAGGGTTAATGATGTCCACTGAGATGTGGATGTTTTTAGGAAGGCCTACAACTGAAACCCTACTGCATTTAATTCCCCTGGAATATACATAAAAAGTAAAAAAGAATGAGTAAAGCAGCATTCGTATAGATTTTGCGAATTACGTACACATTTTTGGTTAATATTTAAAATTATAATTAGCTTTGTACCAGTTCCTACAAGTTTTCTCCAGAACTGTAACAATCTTGTCAGGGTGGAAAACCTTAAAAAACATTCACACCATCAACATTAGAACTCGTGAAGGAATAAAAGAAAAGAAGACATATTTTCATGCACAAGGGAAACTCATGTACTTCAAACTGAAAATGTGTTTAATGACGTTCATCAGACCGGTTCACAACAAGCATGCAAAATACACACAGGTTAGGTCAGGTTACTTTCAAAGTAAAAAAATTATACTCATAAATATGCAAATCATAAAAGGCAGATCATTTTCAGTTTTCCTAGTTTTATAGAGCTCCATAATAATGCTGCCATCATACTGAATGTGTGTCTCCTCTCTCCTCCAGGTTATTATGGCGAGGGTCTGAATGCCATCATCGTGTTTGCAGCCTGCTATCTTCCTGACAGTGGCTGTGAGGACTACACCTACATCATGGAGAATCTCTTCCTGTAAGATCCATTCTGGTCTCCTAAGGGAGTCTTTTACTGTAGCATTCAATGTGCACTGTGTACTTGACCAAAGAAAATCACTAGAGAAATGATTTCCATGAAATGTGCGGATTTCTTTTCATCTTATATGTTACTGTACAATATGAGTCAGATCTGAGCTTGCTTGCTCTGTCCTCAGGTACGTCGTGAGCAGCCTGGAGCTGCTGGTGGCAGAAGATTACATGATTGTTTACCTGAACGGAGCGACTCCTCGCAGGAAGATGCCCGGCATCAGCTGGCTGAAGAGATGCTACCAGATGATCGACAGGAAGTAAGTTTGGGCAACTCTGATGGAAATAAGAATAAAGTCAAGAATGTAAAACTAATGGTGTCGATGCTAAAGATAAATGAGGATACAATCTGGCTCACAAACACTTGAATTTACTCCTGCAGACTGAGGAAGAATCTTAAGTGTCTCATCATTGCTCACCCAACGTGGTTTATCCGGACCGTCCTGGCGATATCAAGACCTTTCATCAGGTGAGAATACATTCAGTGTGGTTTGTAGTCCATCCGTCTCTCCGTTGTGTTACATATTGGCTCTTCTCATATCAAATCTAAGAAACAGACAGAAGATAGATTACAGAACTGTGACATAATGATTCAGACCATCTCAGAACATAATATACGAATGAGAGCTGTGCTACAAGGCCTTGGCTTGATGACAGATAAATGATACAAGTGTTCAGAATGGGTCATTCGTGACATCGATTGCATGTTGTTGATGCTTTCTGCAGCGTGAAGTTCATGGATAAGATCCGTTATGTTCACACTCTGGAGGAGCTCAGCCAGATCATCCCCATGGAGCATGTGCAGATCCCTGAGTGTGTGTCGCAGTAAGTACTCTGAGCCACCAAGGGTCACTGTTGAGACACTAATCACGTGTTGTGTGTGTTGCACGCTTACAGCAACAACACTTTTAGAGAATGCTCACAGCACAGCGATCAAACTAAACCTGATCCAAGCTGTGTTTCATTCATTCATATTTAGTCGGTGTAACTGTTAGCATTTGTTTGAATCTGTTAAACTTAAACCAAGTAAACATATGATTTGCAATAGTTTACGTCAATGGACTTTTAGCTTCTCTGTTCCACTGGTGAGAGGTATGTTGATGTAATGTATACATCAGACTGAGATTTATATTCTTATTTTTAAAGGTATGATGATGAGAAGCTACAAGCACAAAGGGAAAGGTGAGCAGTAGATTTCCATGTGATTTTATCTTATAAAGCCGTTTTGATGCTTACTCTGTATCCTGCATCTCAGTAGTAGTATTAATATTTGCCGGTCTTATTTACAGACTTCAGCAAGAGAAGCAGCAGAGCAACTTAACACTGTCTAAAGAAAGGTGACCTTGTTTTACAGCACATACAGTCTAGCGCCATTTTGGGATTTTTTTTTGTTTCTACTTCAGCACTACAACATAGAAAATGTTCAGACATTTTGTTATTTTAAGTAAAACTGGTGGCTGCTAGAAGTCGGAAACCATTTCACTCTTAATTATACACAATGCAACTTTATTTCGTTTAGTCAGTTTAGACACTAAAATATGTATCAAGAAAATGTGATGTAAAGGGCTGAATAGAAAATCCATGTGTGTTTCTTCTCTTTAAATCAGGTGTGAGCAACTGCACCACATGGATATATTTTGGCAACAGAAAGCACAAACTAATATGGGCTTGATGCAAAATATTTATATTTACTTATGGCTTGACTTTAATCTGTCATTTTCAGGCCAAAGTCAATGATAGCAGAGGTTGGCCCTGACATCTGACATTAAGGTAAGGGTTCCCTTTACAACCAACTTCACCAGGCTGGTTTGTAATGTCAGCCCACTGTAATTAATCTCTGACATGCAGGGAAATGTTCTCGTCTGCACACGCACACGCACACAGACACACACACACACACACACACCTATGTGCGTAAAAGAGATATGATACAGTAAATCAGCTAAATACTGGAAGGTGGCCTGTCTGAAGCGCTGGGTCACTGACCAAAGGTCCAAAGGGTCATCTCTCATTTCAGGGGCACCGAAGTCCAATTTACAGTATCGTATCCAGTCAACTGAGACCACAATCCGAAAGAATGACTCAGATCTGTTACTCAAATCTCTCAAAAGATGTAACGCTCATTTACTTTTTCAGTCACAAATGGATCTGCAAGGATTAGTCAATCAGAATTAAATTAAGTAGGTCAGTGATCGAACAGATATGCCAAACATTTCTCAAAAGTGAAAAATTGCTGCTTTTCTTTGTTTTATATTAAAGGGAATTAAAGGTTTGTGGGGTTGGACTGTTGGTCGTTTTATTGCTCCGACAATTAATCTGTTATTCCAGGAAATAATTAGCAGATTATATGATAATCAGAATCAGAAGGTATGTTGCATATGCAAGGAATTTGACACGGCGGGTGGTGCATAACATTAAACAATCAACACAGTGCAAAAAGTAGAAACATATTAAAATGTACAATAAAATATAAAATAATATATTTTCAATAAATGAAAATAATCATAGTCATAAAACAATCACATCTATTGTTTTACAACATAAGTCTAATTTAAAGTACTTCTCATTCATGGATAGTTAGTGCCAGGAGAAAACTACTCTAATTACAATCACTTTCATGTCTTGAATTTGAAGTTAGCAAATTGCCTAAAAAAACAAGCCCTTCATCATAAATAGAAGTAACAAGCATGTGTTGACACTTCTCTCTCCGTCCTTCTCTGAGAGCACTGGACCAAAGGCTGAACCACCAACAATAGTGCTTTGGGATTTCTGTCGATCATCAAGTCAAGCTCATTTATTTTGCAAAGTCATGTTTCAGGTGTTCAAATTCAGACTATGTTTGCGTCCAAGAAATGTCAGCTGATCCTCCAACATCGTATTCTCTTCGTACCCGTGTTACGTAAAGCACATCTGCTGATCTCTTTAAGCCTGCCTGCACACAACCGATCGATTCTATTTTTAATCAGCTACTCAACCGAGGTTTGGCAAATTAATTCCACGTCCCACAGCCTGTCCTGAAATTGGGGGAAATACCTGTTGTAGCAGGTCGGGGTGGGTTATTTTAGAAACTTCCCCCCTTCTGTGCTGCCCTGCTGACTGTTCCTATCAGCCTCCGTATATCAAAGGACCTATCAGCTGTAGGAATGGACAACATCCCAGGAATGGACACGGGCACCATCACTTATCCAAATGCCAAGGGAGGAAGCAGGGGGAAAATAAATAGGCAATGTGTCAAGTTGGACTTAGTTTACATTGAGTTCATGCTTATTGACGCACTGCCAAATTTAAGGATTATATAGGAAATGTTGTCTTTGTGGAGATGATATCATTCAGACTGTCAGGGTAAAGGTGACAGAGAAAGAAAGACCGTGAAACTGTCTGCATTTGCATTTCAGAGCTTTAAATTGAAGAACCAATGAGGGACATTCATTCATTAAAATGGAAGCCAGCCTCGACCACCATCGACCACCTCACACGCTTGTTGACCAGGATTAAATCTACCGACTGGATCCATTAGCTGCAAGACAATCCTTTCTCAAATAATATATTTTCAGTGACATGCTTGCTTCTAACTAAAGGTTAATATACACCAAAGCATTACAAGATATAGCTAAATTAAAAAATATCTGCATGTCAAGTTGAGTTTCATCTACAGCATGACTTCAGCTATATTTAAAGAAAAATAAAAGACTTGGATGAACACTCAATCTTCTTCAGACAAGGAATATCGTCCGTTCCAAAGTGTACATATACTTTTATAGATATTTTTGAGAAAGGGGTTTGCACAGATATTTGTTTTTTGATATGAGAGGCATGGGTATTGTTTTGATTTCATGGCCGTTTACTGAAAACTAATGTGCAATGATGTTGTTCTTCTTAGGCCTACAGTAGATGTTACTAATGCAAACGTGTGTTACAGTCTTCAAGTTTTCCAGAGTTTGATATGCAGGTGGCATGCTTGTTTATACCAATTCTGTCTCATCTATTTTTGTCATTTCTCGTGTTTCAAAAGATACTTTTACAAGATGGAAATCACACATTATTACAAATGAAATATATTTAAAGAGAGAGTCAAATTAATTGCTAAACGTGTTATTTATGAAAATGTGCCATTTAATGTTTGTAAAAAAATAAACGAATGAATGAACTAAAACAAGCTATTGTCATGAGTCACCTCTTGTATCCAACCTTGACTTCTGACACAGAACAGATGTACATTACAGCTTGTATTTTCATCTTTTTTATTGCCTCTTAATGTCTTTCAGTTTGGTCCAGAATATTTTTGACAAGCAGTTACTGATGACTTATAAAGCCGGTTGATGAGTGTTACACTGTTCTTTGTGTCCCTTTACAGTCCTGTGTTGTCCTTCATAGGGGTCACATAATTCTCCTGAGGTGACCCTTCTTTATTTTTACATGTTGGACACACATGGACAGTGTGATCACCAGGTATTAACACAATACACAACCAATAATAGACTGTACATTATCTTGCATGTTTGTTACATTTTTTACCATTATCGTCTATTATCCAAATTCAGATATTTACTCAGTTACCAAACGAATCAAAGAAAGGTTCAGACATGAAAGATAGACCTTATTCATTGAAATGATATTGCTACATATGTCTCTTGACCTATGATAATATAAAAGTAATATTTCAGCAGGAAAACGGATTATATATAAGAGGTGAAGGAACCATGACATGGTGTCAACGGCCATCTCTTTTACATTGAGATCAATGTCATGGCACTAAGACATCAAGCCCTGAACACGAGACCCTGTGCTCTGATAGCTGGGACTCAAAGTTCCCCTCTTTGACACTAACAATGTCAGAGACAAGAGTCTCACTGTACAAACACAATGAATTCATTTTAGATCTGCACACGACCGGAGGTGTGTAAGAACCAGTGCTGAAGTTGCAAAGACGTAGATCTGTTATCAGACCTACTGTACAGCCATGACTCCGGACACCGTGGTCACATGGCTGATGGCCATACATTCCAGCTGGTTGCATCAGAAATATGTGTCGCAGCAGGCAACTAACTATAGTGCTTCTAGTTTTTACCCAGCCAGAGCCGTCTAAGCACGGAAAATTTTCCCTCTAAAAAGACAAATAATGAGGTTTCTCTCTGAGCTGTGATACAGATGTCTCAGTAAGAGGATGTGACTTTTATACTCGGTCATGTATTACAGTGAATTTTACTGATTGTACATTTTGCAGCCCTTGCATCCTCTCCACACGATGCCTTTTCTATGACAAACTCCCTGATGATAATCACATCTGCACTTAAATCACATGTCTTTTCTGTTTTTCAATCAAATCTATCTCAAATAAAGATTTTACAAGCTCTAAACTATCAGCATCATCTGTCTACAGTATCTTTATGTCTGAGACTGTGGCTTTTCCAATTAGATATTTAAATGTGAGTTTAACATCTTAGCCCCACCCCCATGCCTTTATTATCTATCTATATGTTCACTGACCCCTGACAGCAGGTGGAACATTTGGGATCTACTTTCATGCAACTGTGAGGTTCCTAAGTGCCCCTCCTCCCGCTGGTGCTGCCCGGCTGTAAAGCAGCGACTCATAGGCTGTATGGAAAAAGGGGGCCGATTGGTTTGAGAGGCTGTGACGCTGCAGCTAAATCCTATATATGTCCGGCAAGGAGATTGTCTATCAATGAAGTAGTAAAAGGAGGGAACGTCTGTGGCAGAAGAGAAGGAAAAGGTTTTTGGAAGAAGCCTTTTGTAGACTGTTTGCTTTGGGTGGGTTCCCTTCTTTTATTTACTGAATTCCAGAGGTGACCAAGACACAAACAAAGCCAAAATGAAGTTCATCATTGGCATTGGAGGGTAAGTCTTGTTTAATTGATCCACCTCCTTCTGTTTGTCTTGTGGTAAAACTTGTGTAACTCACATCTGTGTGGAATGAAATTCATCTTCCTTTCAGAGTGACCAACAGTGGGAAGACCACTTTGACAAATACACTACTAAAGACATTACCCAACTGTTGTGTGGTGCACCAGGATGACTTTTTCAAGGTAAGCTGAATTAAAGTCACCATTATTTTAAGCTTTAAGTCACTATTTGGTTAGTTTAAAGCTACAGTAACTATTTCATTGTGTTAATGTTGAGTTTTAGTAACTGTTATTTTTAGTATATTTCACTTGCTACGTTAAATTGACTCTTGAGTTCAGAAATGAACCGCCAGTCTGACCTGCAGATCACAGCAGCCTAGTAATACATCTGGCTGATTGTCTCCTGGACAGCCAATAAAAGGGCTGAGCGTCCCCACTTAAAGTCAGACTTCGTCCAATCATGTTGCAAATCCGGCAACCAACTTATTGCATAATTATTAACCTCATTTGGCTCAAAAGAAACAAGAAAATGTTTATCTCTATCACATCCATCTCTTCGTGTTGTACGTTAAAGGTTGATTTACCACCAACCACCGCTTGCTTTTAAAATCAGAGTCATTTACCACTTATAAGGCATATTATGCTGCTTTAGCAATACATCGAGGGTGTCGTTGAGGGCCGCACTACTACAAAAAAATCCAAATTTAGATTTCCAGTCTGGGACAGTTTGCTAAAAAAGCTAGCGTCCATCTGTAAAAACACTTGTGTTAAAGTGAGGCGACAGTGAGCGTTATGACCCTCCTGTATAGTTTAAAAAAACATTTAAATAATTTATTTAGAGAAAGAGTCTTGAGATATTGAAACCGATATTTGGCCAGCGCAACATTGAAAAAATATTTTTTAACCTCATCCAAAATTGTCAACGTGCACTACTTTTGGTGGAGACGAGTCCTTGACCTGTCCTGTCCAGGTGTGATCAGCTCCAACTGGTTACTAGGTTGCAGCAATGTTTTATTGGTGACTGTTATTTCAGAAACCCCATCAAATAGAAGTCGGGGAGGACGGCTTTAGACAGTGGGATGGTAAGAATGGATTTTGCGTAGGAAAACCATGCAGTAATGTACTTTTTCTTTCCTGCACATTTCTTTACGTTTGGTGACAAAATCAGTCCTAAACTGTGTGATATTCTATCATCTATTCTGTGAATGCTGTAAACATTCACTTACTGTAACTACTGTGTGTTGAAGCACATTAGTGAGGAGTGTCGGTTACATGTGTGGTGAAGCCTGCTCTTTTCTCTCCACCTCTGTATCAGTCATCAGCGCCATGGACATGGAGGCTATGGTCAACACTGTGAAAGGCTGGCAGGAGAACCCGGTCAAGTTTGCCCGCTCACACGGCGTCAGCCTGTCGCCTGCAGCCGAGGAATCCGACTCGGAGGAGGGGATCCATATTCTCATCGTGGAGGGGTTCCTCATCTACAACTACAAGTTAGTCATTTTTTTCACGCAAGCTCTCATGTGAAACCGACAGGCCTCTTAACTTTTCACTAATCTGAGCATCGGTTCCCCTCTGCAGGCCTCTAATTGACATCTATGACAAATGTTTCTACATTTCCATTCCTAATGAGGAGTGCAAAAGGAGGAGAAGGTAACAAGCTCTCGACCTAACACAGATTCCGCTGAAGTGTTGAACAAATTACAGGCTTATAAAGTGACTTGATTGGTTATGTTTTTGCAGTACAAGGACGTACACACTCCCTGACCCCCCTGGCCTGTTCGATGGCCACGTCTGGCCCATGTACTTGAAACACAGGAAAGAGATGGAGAACAACTGTGGCAGAATAGGTATGTAAACCGTGATCCACCCATCTGAAACTAAATATCCATGACCACTGATGTGCATACATTGCTTTGTGTCCCTATCCACACCCCTAATGTCAAAATACAAGCTAAATATCCCCCTCTCCTTTCAAAATAAAGCTTTAGCTGCTAACTGTTGGCATAAATTACGGTCATTCACCTCGGGTTTGTCTTTTTCCGGACAGAGTACCTTGACGGGATGACATCAAAAGAAGATATCTACAACAAAGTACATGAAAGTGTTCAGAATTCGCTGCTGAACAACTTATAGGTATATTTAAAATATTATCCTCCACATTTTCCCTGACAGTGTGACAGCGTCAGTGTGAGTAACTTCTCCCCCTCTCTCTTTCTCCACAGATAGACAGGGATAACAAGGATTTGTGTATAGACTTGTAAATATAACTTTGCCTAAATGTGTAACACCGGTTCTGCACTTCAAAGCCTAATTTGTAAATAGTTAATCCTGTAACTTATTAAGAACTAATGGCAGAAGTTCTGTGTTTTGTATAGTCCTGTGTAATTTTTTCTAAAAGATAAGCCACCTCTGTGTTTAACATCAGGGACAGACGTCCGCTCTGATCTTGTTGTATGTGAACAGATCAAATGCCCACTGGAGGATGGAATTGTGTCTCGCAACCAAATGAAATGACTGAATCTAATTTGTGTTTCCTGTTTTTCATTTCACACATACACAGACACACACACACACACACATGTAGCTCCCATATAGGTCCTGTTAAGAATCACAAACCTCACGTTTTACAACGTAAAAACGTTTGTACATTGGGGATGACTGATAACATCCTGCGGCTCTTGAATGAGACTCCTTATCATCCAGATTAAATTTAGAGCCTCAATAAAAGTGATCTGGTTTTCGTATTAAAGACAATAAATGAACTATTGCAGTTTACTGCAAGGAAAAAAAACATAAAACAGATCAAGGTAGTCTGATTTAATCTTCATTTTTAACTTAAGGACATATAAATATCAGCTATAACTGAAGAAAAACAAAAGGAACAGAAACTTTTTGGTATTCGGGAAGGTTACTGCAGCAAATTGGTGTGTTTTACTTGCCCATATAAGGCGCTTTATGTTTAATCCTCCACTTAAGTACCTGGAACTGCATTTTTAATGCTGCACCCATGGATATCTCTTCAGCTTTACATCTATGCTTTGATAATAAATATTATCATGATTATTGTTTTTGTATATGAAATGGGAAAATAATTAGTCGAAACCTTGGGCTAAGACCTTGGCCGCCTGCCATATAACTGCAACGTCCCTCGTTTGATTCCAGCTGTTGGTCCTTTGCTGCATGTCATATCCCTCTCTCCCTCCTGTCTGCCGCTACACTCTCATCTCTCCAATGAAGCATTAGGTGTAATAATGTCTACGCTAAGAGAAAAATGTACTGTCAACTGATGAGGAACACTTATCAGGACACACCTCCAAAGCACTAAATGCCTGCATGATATTACTGTAAACCTCCCACACAGGAAGGTCAGTCAGCCACAGAGTGGTTGAAGACTTGTTAAGCTGCCCTGCTGTGCTAACAACACATCCAGTAACATGAAATAATCTAAAAAGCCTTTGCAGTATAAAGGAGTCGACTTTATTGGTTTCATTGTCATCAACTTAATCAAGACTCTGAGGGAAAGTGCTTTGTCCATTTCACTGATAATTTACTACTTCTCTAAAAGATCAAAAGTCACCCACGTCGCTCTAGCCGCGGCCGACACTGTCTGAAATGGAAACATAGAGCAGTAAATGTTCCACTTTTATTGATATTTCAATATTTAAAAAAGCCAGTGAATTATACGGTCACCTTGAGGGTTGTCTGTTCTATCTGCAGCTGACTCCACAGCATGAACCATAAAACAAATGACTTGGGTCTGATTGGCAGTGATGACTGAGAATTCATAGTCCAAGCATATCTTAAATCTTTAGTGTCATATAGGCTTTTTCAGAATCTCCCCTCCTGATCATGCACACTGCACATTATTCTGGCAGGGCCACGGAGGGTGTGCTGGGGGGTGGGGGGTCTTGTGATACGTTTCTAGGAGTCTTTAGTTGCCAGTTGGCCCGTAGCTGATGGTATCTGGTCTGTCAGTTTATATTTAGACCAAGGGTCTGGGGTGTCAGGGGAAGATATTAAATGAGTGTACAGCCAATTGCCGATTGCCACACACCCACTCTACGCTCCGCCTGCCTTCTCTGACTCGGGGGCCAGTCCCCACACGCCACCACCGTGCCGGTAAGGTGAGAGCCTTGTGATCCCACGTCACCGGCCACTATGGCAACCCCCCGAAAGTTCAGCTGTGGCATCCATATTTAGGTGGAGAGGCAGAGACACGAGGGACACGAGGGACGAGCGGCTGTCACATGCTATACAGATCCCCTGTGTGGGACCCCTGAGGCATGTGAACAGTTGTGGTTATGGCAGTGAAGTAATGACAGGAATATTTACGGCTGTGACTAAACATATGTGAACAACTGAAGTCTCCCTAGCATTTACAAGCTGTATATATACACATTTTATAAATGGTTTAATATACCCTATAATGTTGCTGTAAGCAGGTATAAGGGCAATTTAACTGCTTATTAATGTAATGTATTTGTCTTCAATAGGACGTATCTTATACAGTGTAGTTCTTACTGTATTGTCAATCATAATCTCTTTATACAGCATCCTCCAATTAATGGGTGCCCATAGGTCATATCCTTTTGTTTATAGAGCACTATTCAGACACAAGGCGATTTAAAGTGCTTTATAGAAATACTGTATATTAAACACAAAGACTTGAAGAAAACATTAAAAAAGTGTAATAAGTAATGAGATTTTAAAATCTAGCCTTCGACACACAGGACGCAGTGGTCAAGGACCACAGCAACATGCTCACGGTCTTGGTGTTCATGAGGCATTCCAGACGAGCTGCAACTGTCTGATAGATTTTATACTAAGACCAAGATAAATAAATGAATAAACACTTATATCTGCTTACAGCTACATTAAAGTGTGTTATAAAGCATGTATTAAATTATGATATACTACTTTCAAATGCTAACTACAAATAGAACAGGTTGGCCCTGTGTTTATCATTGATTTCGCCTTTAAGGGTATTAAAGGTTTTATAGAGATCACCAGGAAACTTCCATCGTTGATTACTTACATTAACGCAATGTTTTTTTTCTATTACGAGTTTAATAAAATGTTATGTTTAAATATGAAAATGAGGCATTATTTTATACTCACTTTTGGTGAATTTTTAAGAGATCTACAGATGCAGACAAACAAAGTAGTAAAATAAACACCTAAATGTTTATTTTTTTAAGTTATCTTTCCACTAGTCTGAATGAAGACATGAATGAGTTGACCAGTGCATGAAACAATGCTATTGCATAGTGTCTCCGCTTAAAAGGTCAAAAAGTGGGTGATTAGGTAACTGGCACTCCATCCTGATTGGTTTGCAATGACATAAAACACATAATAGAGAAATAAATGGCATGTTATGCTAACTCATTCAAGTGTTAAAACAGAAGGAGGAGTAGTCACACACAGTAAAACTTAAAGCCCTTAACATCAGAAGGTATTGACATTTAAGTTTGGGTTAAGGGTCCACTGACTAGACAGTTTTTAATAGCTCACATATTATGCGCCTTCAACATTAATTTGTCACGTGTAGATGAACCAAAACGTGAAGATAGATACAGCAGCATGATGCTCAAACCTGAAATGTGAGGAGAGCTGGCCGCGCTGATTTTGGCAAAGATTAATCAATGATAAGCAACACATGTCACAAGAAACCTGATGATCTGCAGTCGTCAAATAACATATAATTCATCATTTATTAGACACTTCTATTTCAACGCAGGTTAGAAAAAAAAGTCCATTTTATTTAAGAGTTCACACTTGTTGCTTTCAGGTAGAACTAAATGTCCACATAATGGGACGACAGATTTGTTTAATTATTTTCATTTTCTTCACACAATTCTTTTAGCATCTCACCTGCATTTTCTCCCCATGATCTGTGGTAAACCCTCTGGATTTATCATATAGTTGTAAACTCCTCAGACTGGCAGTGTGAGGCCTCAGGGGAAGACAACAGATGTATTCCTTCTTGTGGTAAAACCATTTTAAGACCATCATCGTCGTTAAATCTCACAAGAAGCAAAGCTGTGAGCAGCCCTGGATACCTAGATTCATGGGATAAGATATATTCAAAGTGTAAAAGAATTAGTCTTTCACTCGGGGAAAGATCTGCTGCTGCTGCTGCTGCTGCTGCTGAAGGTGTACCATGAAAACAACCAGACACTTTATTTTATGTACAAGCACTCCTAGTTTACAGTAAAGAATATTTTTATAACTTTTGTGGCAACATTTGTTGTGATTTGTTTACTTCCAGGTCAGACACACAAGAAAGACTGAATTCAGTGTTAATACTTACTGGCTAAATTTTGTGGGTTACATGTCCTGCTGAGGAAGTCTTGTGCCAAACCAGTGCCGAGGATCTGTGGATCTTATAAATCTGGACTGCAGTAGAGGGCAGGGCGGGGCGGGGCTGGACTTTGGAGCAGGGGGAAGGTTTCTTTGTCTAAGAATAGAAAAGCATGCATGCTCACCACCCTGATGCCCTATTTGGCTGAGGAAACACACACCACAGCTCTTCATGTGAGAGGTGACATAAACTGAGCTCTGCCTCACTCAGTGTGTGTATTGTGACCCATATCACACGACCTATGTTCCCTACCTAATAACAAGATGAGGCTATAATAGTCTTTATGTAAAAGCCACATTGAGCAATGTGGTTGAATAGGCAACATCAGTGAGTTTAATAATTGTACATATGCAGCCCCCTTTTAATACATCCATTGCCACGTCTATACAAATACCTAAATCAACGAGTAAACACATACAATAAAACTAACTTTATATTTGTGTTGCTGATCTCCTTTCAGTGTGAATGACTGCTTGAAACAACTTTTATTAAATGCAATCAGCTTGTCTGAAATCCTCAGTAACCAGCCGTTGAATGTAACTGAGTACTTTTACTCAAGTACTGTACTTAGATACAATTTTGGAGTTACTTGTGCTCAATTTTATTCTCCAAACATTGTACTCTTTATTCCAAGATATTTACTTGACAGTTTTAGTAGTTACCTTACAGATTAACATTGTGAATAGAAGACATAAAAGCCATTCTGCATCATGGGTACTTCTACTTCTGTTACATTAAGTATTTTTTTAATCTAATGTACTTCTACTTTAGTACGATTTTAAATGCATGACTTTTTCTTGTAACATAGTATTTATTGTTGAATCGCTACTTTTAGGCAAGCCAAGTTTATTTGTATAGCACATTTCAACAACGAGGCAATTCAAAGTGCTTCACATAAAACCATTAAAAGCATCAAAACATAAGGCAAAAGATGTTTTACTGAAGCAAAACATCTGAATACTTCGTCCTCCAAATTAAAGAGATTAATAAATATTAAAGGATGTTAATGATACATTTTCAATTTGTAAGTTAAACTTCTTTTGCATGTTTAAGGAAATAATGTTGCACATATTGTTTATTTTAAAGTCTATGAATATATAATTTAGTCAAAACAATAATTAAATTGACTATATAGTTTTGGACTGTTTGCAAAACACAAATCCCATTCAGGACCGACATGATCAATGATAAAAGCGTTTTGTTTTATGGACCTGGACTCTCATGATGATACTGGATGATAAAAAAAAGCTCCTTTAGAGCAATAGTGCCTGCAGGATGGTGACACGGATGCATCCTGCCGCCGTGTGGTGGAGGTTTAGTCCTGCACGAGGCCATGAAGCCATGTGGCTCCAACGCTGTTCTATAATGTTGGTATATTCAAATAGACCTGAGACATGTTTATTAATGTTGATAAACTAACCATGTGAGGCACGTCAATGACAAAATGATTATTGACTATATTGATTATTTAAGTTTTTTAATTGAATTTAAATGCAACAATATTCACTTAAGAGTGTTGTTCATATTTTCAGTGGAAAAACTGATGTGCAGGTGAAATCAAAACCAGATAATCGTTGTTTTTTCCTCTACAGGGCGGTTGGTTCTTCCTAACAATGTCTAGATTGAACGGTAACATTGAGATGAATTCAGTTAACACCCGTGCGTAAAGTTTACTAAGCAAGCGTCCTTGTGTAAGTCTTGTGTAACACGGCGAGGCATGGGTTAAATATTCTTGCTAGGGAGTTTGACTTTGCGTAATCAAATTGAATTCGATAAACGAGCAGAAAAAAAGTCTCCAGTCCTCTCCTCTCCACTTGTCAGTCCTCTTGAGAACTGATATGTTGATCTGCGCAGAAGCTGGAACTGAGAGCGCACTCCTGCTTTTCATCCATTTTCCACAAAGCAAAGTCTGTGCACGCAATTCATGTCATAATCGAATTATTCATTGATTTAAAGGCGGGAATTTTTTTTTCTCTTTTATTGCCATGGCAAAATTGTCACTTTTATTTTTGTTCTTTTTCCATGGACAACTTCCCCCCATCTTTGGGCAGCAGCAGCGCGCAGCTGGCCCCTGGCGTCACCGGATTCAGTGGGAGAACAACGGGCAGGTTTATAATTTAATCAGCACTGGGTCAGAGTACACTGCTCCGGTTCAGTCCCGAAGCCAGACGAGGCTGTATGTTGCCGGCAGGAGGGACAGCAGCAGGAGCCATATGCCGGGAGCGCACAGAGGAGCAACGCTTGTACGACCCGTGTCGGCTGAGTCCAGACAGTTCAGGACTGATCACAGTGCAGAGCCAAGATCTATAGCGTTAGTACGCGATGTTAGACATCATGTGCCTTTTAATGGTCGTGCGTCAGGGGCCAGACAGCAGCCTGATCGCCCTCACGGAGCAGCAGCTGCAGGTTATCGAGGCGCTCGTCGCACTGAACACACCATCACCATCAACGGCTCTTCACCGGGGAGGTTGACAGATTTTGCAGGCAGGAGACGAGGTAACAGTTTGAGTGCAACTGCACTGCACACCAGAGGAGGAGAACCAGGACCTGGCGCGCAGTACCAACTTTTACGCGCGGTGCCAGATGCGATGTCTGTCTCCAGGCAACCCGCGCAGACGGATCAATCCATCTCAGCATATCCCACAACTCTGGAAAGGGAATCTGAGGCTCCTGCTCTATCCCCTGCAGTAAGTGAGGATGATTCAAAAGAGGCAAACGGTAATGGAGAGGACATGGTTAATGACGACCCTCGAAACCCGTTAAAAAATCACAGGAATTCGGTTTTCTACAACTCGTATCCCACAAGAGGTAGATCAGGGGCCCTCACGCGCCGTCCAGCTGGCACAGGGTATGGAACAAGATATTTCCAAAATGGTAAGTTAAGCGTCCTAATCACATGGAATGAGTTTAGCCTTCTTAATTTGCATGGATTTAAATATTCTTAGAATATAAATTACGTTTTAAATCAGCTCATGTCTCACTCAGAGGGAAAAATGGAAAAAAATCTTATTTGGGATTTGATCCCAGACTGAATTTACTCAGGAATTTAAAACACTTTGATTTATGCCAACAAACACTCTCATTTTCAGCCTGGACACGGTCTATTGTCAGTGAATTGTTCTCAGCATGAATAAACCGTCAAAGTTAAGATCTCAGAATGACAAAAACAACTTGGATTGTTCCTTTAATCTTCTTTGCCAGGACTTCCAGACCTCATCCCAGACCCATATGCCATCCAAGCAGGTGCTTATATCCAACGCATGCAGATGTTTGCGCTCCGCTGTGCCGCTGAGGAGAACTGTCTAGCCAGGTAATCTGTGGTGCCAAAAGTGATTCACTTCATCTGTACGTAGACACTGAAGCAGACACACACACACACCTACCCACACTCAACACACAGGTATTTCCTTTGTTTTTACTGCTCATTGAAGGTTGATTTGACATGTTTATAGACCACTTTTGGTTGTTTGAGGATAACTTTCTATTTCATCTGTATAACTTTTCAATGTGGCGGCACAACTGCTCTCATCATAGTGCTATGTTATTAGTGATTCTCCAACATGATGTCCTGCCAAGATGTAAATGTTCTGGGTTGATTTTCCCAAAAGCATTAAGCACAATGGAACAAACCCTTTGCTCCCAACACAACTAGCCCCCGGGAGTTCAGCCAGTAGTACTTTCCAGCGCAGCTTATGCCCGTCTCTCCTCTGATCCATCCAAGGTCGGCTTATAGACCTGCCGTGAAAGACATCGACTTCAGAGTCCTCCTGCGGTTCCCCCAGAAAGTGAAGAACCAAGGCACCACTGACTTCCTTCCTGTCAAGCCGAGATATCAGTGGGATTGGCACAACTGTCACCAGTGAGTTCACTCAGAATAAAAGTGAAATGACTTTACATCACTTAAATACTATGATTCACACAGCTCCAATCAGCTCTAATAAAAAACTCCACACCCTCAAAATCCACTTAAGAACTTAACATTGTGGGTTTAATAAAAGCCACAAATAATAAGCTCTTATTCTTCTCTGTTCGACCCCCTCAGACACTTCCACAGCATGGAGGCCTTCAGTAACTACGACCTGCTGGACATCGTCACTGAACGTAAAGTTGCAGAGGGACACAAGGCCAGTTTTTGCCTGGAGGACACGGGCTGTGATCCCGGATTCAGGCGACGCTACGCCTGTACGTCTCATACACAGGTACATATACCCTCATACAGTAAAGTAAATGTTGTTTAACCTTTAACTAATCAGGTGATCTAACTGAGATTAAGACGTCTTTTGCAAGAGACACCTGATGAAATCAGGAACGAGTAATCAGAAACAATCAAAGGCATCAGTAAATATGAACAAAGTTAAAAGACACGTTATACGGCTGTAATGTATGGTACAAAGTACTGGAAATCATCCATGTAACAGTCCTGGATAGAAGTCTCATGAAAACTAGACATTTTAGTTACTCAGCAGCTCATAAAATACATTACGAGCAGAATGTTGAACGCACAAATTCACCAGACACCAGGCAACCTTCTTAACGACTTATGAGCTGAGAAAAAAACCCAACAGAAACAATCATGCCTCATAAACCTGCACTTCACATTTTATTTGGTTTGAATTGAATTGAATGAAAGAGTCATGTCTTGGTCAGAATAAATCACATCCAGACTGGAGTTAGTCAATCTTGAGGTCTGGTCTGGTGAACAGTAGCCCAAAATTTGAGAAGAGATGTAATATACTGAAGCAACTTTAGTAGGAGACCTTTATGACGTAGTGCGTGTTCAGTTCAAACTGCAGATAGACAACAACTTATCAACAAAGATAGCGGATTTATGAGGAACAGGTATTTTCTAAAACAGTCAAAATCTAAATCTTTGCAGCAGAGGTCTTGGACCTGGTTTTTAGTCTCTGGTTTGGGTCAAGATCACTGAATCCTACACGTTTTAGTGTAACAAGATAACCCTCCCTGTTAAGTTAACGTCCCCTACTTTCAAAACTCCACACCTCTAGTTTTAGTTTTAGAGATGTAGATCAACATCTCCCCTTTTCGATGTGTAGTTCAAAGATGTACATTTTTTTATTTCATTTTATTTAGTCAAACAAAACATAGTGTAAATAGCAGGGCTATCCACTTCTGGAAAAATAATTATTTACTCCAGTATATGCCAAATAATGGAAAAAAACTTCCTGAGAAATGGGAATATGTATTATATGTGTTGTCTGGGCTCTGTGATTCTGGCTTTGCACTGCTTGGCGCTGGTTTCTTGTAAAAGCTTCGCTTCCAGAGAACTGTTTGTATAACTAAAACTCAAATGTGCTTCATTTGCAGCGCTTGTAGGAAAAAAGTAGTCAAAGTCGTCTGAAGAGTCAAAGCTTCAAACCACACTGAGGCTTGTTTGGGTTGTGTTTTCAGGGACTGAGTCCAGGATGCCATGACATCTACGCTGCAAACATCGACTGTCAGTGGATCGACATCACTGACGTACCTCCAGGAAACTACATCCTGAAGGTAACACGTGTTAAAATTGACTTTACAACAACTGTTACGTCTCTCAACATCTCAACTAACCTGCCTGCAGAGCTCAAACTGTTTTTATACATTTCAGGTTACTGTCAATCCCAATTTCCACGTCTTGGAGTCAGACTTCACCAACAACATAGTGAGATGTGATATCATATACACAGGAACTTATGTTCAGACACGCAACTGTCGAGTATCAAGGTACCGTACGAGTGTTTCTGTTGAACGAATACATTAAAAAAAAAGGCAAAACATTGTGATGACTATTGAGAGATTCTGTATCAAGTCTTGTGTGTTCTCAATTTGGATGCCTGTATTTTGATATCTCTCTTTCTTCCCTTTTTCAGGGGTTGAAAATGTTGTAGCAAACCTCTCTCCCTGTGCTGCAACATCGACTCTATGACTCACAAAACGTGCAATGGGTAAAGTGCTTATTGTAACTGTGTGCTACATTCCTGCTATAGTCTAGTGTTGCATGTACTGGAAATAAATTCAAATGTTTACACATAATTTGTACATTAAACTAGTGAGAGCCTCACATTTACTTGATTATGTATTTCTACATATGTGCCTCAAGTCATAACAAAAAAGATATCTTCTCTTTTGACCTTAACAAATACAAGTACTGTGTTCATATACATCTTGAATGCTGGTTATTGCTTGAAATGTGTTGTTGCCTCATGTTGTCTTTGTCTTGTTTTTCTGCTTTTTTGTTTAAAGGAAAAGATATTCTTTATTTTTGTTTTTTTATCGTCAACAAATCTTATGAAAGTATCAAAGTCACCTCAGCTAGCTGACGGTCCGAGGAATGAGGTAGTCTGGGTCAAGCATCGACAGAAAGGGGGTAGGAAGTGGGTGATTCACCAGGTCTTAGTATCACAAGATTTCAGAAGATTCTGAGCGCGACTTGATAGGACACAACAACAAACAGACCGGATCAAGCAAAAGGTAAAGAAAAACGTCCGTCTCTCAATACTTTCTGACTCCTACAGTCGATGTTTTCAAGTCCATTATTTCAAGAGAGAAATCTGCGTAAAACAGGTAAAACACATTTTCATTTTATAAAATTTCCAAAAACAGCTGGGCACTGTAGTTTTTTGCAAATGTTACTATAATGGGAGCATTTGTTAGGGATTATTTCCGGCTGCGGATTTGGATGTGAAAGTGAGTATTTACGGTTGCAGGATGCTGTATGTGTTTGTACTGTAGGACCAGTTCACTGCTGCTTTTGGTCATCTTATGTGTTGACAATATGAAAAATGCAGAATATCAGTTATTCTTCAACTACTTTGTGGTCACTTCAGCAAATTGCAAATATCTCGTTTTATGTTAAATAGTAAGGGTAGTATGAAGAATGTGTGCTTTGTGTATAACTGAGTAATTGAAAAATGGGGGAAACTGTTTTGTAAAACTGTTAATATTGCTAAAACATTGTTGAAAACCGTATTATATTCTGTTGGCATGTTGGATTTAATGCAATAAAGATGGGGAAGAGAGGAGTTTGTTATTAAACAATTCTTCCCTTTTCTTTTGAATAATAACCACAGGCATCCGTTTAATCTTCAAAGATGCCACAATATCAAAGTTGTTAATCTATTGATCTCTTAAGATTTGAATTTCTGGATTTTAGCTGCATGTCCATGTTTTATCATGAAATGTCAAGATCCGTTATAGTTATAGTTTTTTAATAGTTTTGAATCCAGAATTGTGGACAAAAGCATCTTGTTCATAGAAAGTATCACAGCCTGTTGAATGGTGGGCTTTACTTCGAGTGATGCGTGCAGATCGCGGCCTCAGAGATAAACAGGCCTGCAAGAAGCTGGCGGCATGTTTGCTGACAAGCCTCTGTGAAGACATAAGCCGCAGGATCTTATATAGCCATGCCATTTACTACGACACAGCCGGAGCACCATGAATGGAGGCCTTTTCTCACTCTCGTCCTCTGTGCATGTAAAAAGAAGAAGTGTCTCTCCCAGCTCCTTCCTGGCCCCTAAATTTATCACATCATTCACATCCATTGGGGATTGTCTAAGGCGACAGCACTGGGATATTTTGTCTGAGTGGGAGGATTAACACAACCCGTCAGAGAATATCTCAAGCAATTCACTCAAAGATGTTTTTACCAAGGACAAATGTGTTTAAGCAGCAAGCACTAGACTGTTTCAAACAGCAAAATAACGACAGGAGGAGCACTTTACAGATTGTATTATCTCTCGAGGTGGAGGTGCTTCATCTTATTCACAGATGTTTTCACCTCCAACAAATCACTCTCCTTATTTATCATGAAGCAGTTTCGAATGACGTACTGGAAAACATACAGGCTCCAGACAATGTATGCCTTGTTAAATGCACAGATGTTGGGTATTTACAAGGAAACAGGGCTCAGTCTCAGTTTAAAAAAGCAGCGTAGCGGGAAGATCAAGCGCAATTGAAATTGTTTATGTTGGAAGTCACCAAGGTGCTTCCCTGCCAGAGTAGATTGTCTATGTTATTGAAAGTGTCTGGAAAATCCCCCGATTCCCATTGAGTCCACTGCCTTCTTCTCTGTCTGTGAATTTTCAGGAGAATATTTACAGACAGTGACTATTTCAGCAAAAACATGCTGCAGCAGAGGGTTAAATCAGTCTGATCTGAACATAGGTGACATCATTCAGAGTCTACAGCTTTTTACCATGTTCACAAATTAGTTTAGCATGTTAGAATGCTAATATGTGCTAATTACCACTCAACACCAAGAACAACTGACGGAAATATAATTTTTCTTTTATTGCAGGTATTTGGTCACAGATCAATTGATCAAGTATTGGACACATTTTGACCTGATGATAGTGCTGTACCAGATTTCATGGCAATCCATACAATCCTTGTCAAGACATTTTACTCAAAAATCTAAATGTCAACCTCGTGGTGACGCTAGAAGAAAAGTAAGTGTATCAATAAAGTGATTAGGTTTCATCCTCTGGGGACCATGAATGTCCGTACAAAATGCCATGGAAATCCATCCATTAGTTATTGAGATATTCCTTTCTCGACCAAAGTGGTGGACAGACAGACATTTCCTTGTTTGTTTCACCATTTGGCGTTAATCTTCAGATTTTTTACATACTTTTCACTCTCTTGACTTTTGTTTTTTTTACTCACTTATAAGTCAGAACAAGATTGCCATCCGCAGAGCCAATACAAATTGAAGGGATGTTGACTTTAAGCTGTTCTAACAAGCCGATCAGGTGATGAGTGTTTGGCTGACTGTGTTCCTCAGAACTCAGCTGGTCTCCTCCTTTTTGGACCAGCGTGTCATTTTAAACATGTCATGCTGTAGAGAAGACAGAAACTGTTTGCTCAGCTGTGGGGCTTCGCACCAACATCTGGACGTAGTCTCTCGTTAGCCTAACACAAGCACAGAACAGCCTTTGCAAAGACCGAAAAGAAAAAGGCAGGCTGGCACATCTCATCTGGCCTCAACAAACACAATCCAGCGTACAGGTAGGTAAGGTGAGGAGGGGATGAGTTTTGCCATCTGCCTGCAGCCTACACTGAACATACTGTGGCAGGGAGAGACATTTTCCGGATGCATCTGCACGTAGGTGGACAGTGTTTGGAGAGGTTACTAAGGCCAGGGTTTGGTATTTCCAGGTCATATTTCAACAAAGCGGGGCCACGTGAGAGCTGGCGGGGACGTAGCAGAGGAACCTGCTCAGCCTAAAAAGAGAGTCTTGACAGGTTGGTTTAGGCACAGAGCAGAGAAATTCCTTTGCAGTTCTGTCATCCCGTTGAGATTAAGAACAGTGCTGAGGTCAGCCGTAGACCAGCGAGGGCATGTAGGGCATACATACTGGGCTACTTCCTCACCCGGTGGGGGGGGGGGGGTCACTTACACAACCAGCAGACGCAGTGTTGTAAATTTAGAGAGAATAAAAGACGACATTGTGGGCTGCAACAGAACACACAGGAGTCATCTTCGAGTGGGACTGATGATGAATTGTGTTTCTCTTTCAAGCTGGGTGGTATAGTTACTTGGGTGGTATTTGGAGGGATGGCTCAAAGGATTTGCTTTTCTTTAATTGTTGATCCACTGTACGGTCGGCCTGTAAACTCTTCTAACACTTGCATTAATCTGTTTTGTTCACTTAAAATGCCTGAAGGAAGCTCCCGGACATAATAGAAATGGCAAAACTGATGTGATTGTGAGCTTCTCATTTTCTGGCATTATGAGATAAAGAGTTTTATAAAAAGGAATCCCTTGTTTGATTTTCTTTTTTAAAATAGTTTTTGTTGTTTTGTCGACTACAGAAAGAAAACTTCAAAATGTTGTTATTTCATTATTTCTACAAAAGTTTTTCTGTCCTTTTTTGTTGTAGAGCACTTTCTAACTTTGGTTTTAAATATTACTGTATGTATTATGAGACAAAGACAATGTGTCACAGCCTCCTAATATTCATCCTGCTCCCTCCTGCCCTGCAATAACCCCCTTCCCGCCTTTTCCATCACCTGACCTTCTCTGCCCACACACTCACCCGCTTCCCATTTGCCTAATCAGTCTTGCAGTATCAACACCGGCCTCATTCCCTCATACCCATCAGTGTTGCATTTGCTTTCCAGCGATCTGTATCTGAACATGAACCTGCACCTGATTCTGTTCCTTGTTACCTGCTACCTGTTCCTGGATTTTGACCCGCTGCCTGCTTCTGGCCTGCTCACAACCTGTTCCCCCTTTGGGTTTGTTTGACTGGTCGGACTGCCTTCCTGTTGTCAACCTGTAAGCCTGTTTTTGACCTTTTGCTTCAGCATATTTCCCTTAATTCTGGCCGTGACACATAAGTAGTATCAAAACATAAATAAGTATTAAACTGTACCAATGCAGGATTCTTGAGGTAATTAGTAAATCGGCTGCTTTTTTTTTTTCTTGCCTTAAATAAACACAATGTAAAGACACATTTTTGAAGCATCCCCTCAATTAGTTTTTAGCTGTGACCAGCAGTCGGCCGATCAGACCACAACATTTTCCCCACCCTCTGACAGCCACAGTTTTCCCCCTCGGAGCCTGAAATTGGGCATGTAAGTCAAGTGTGTGTTTGTGTTCATGTTTCAGAGCATCCATTTGACACATCATAGCAGGGCAAACAGGCGTAATTGATCAAATGAATTATGGTAAAGTCCTATTTAGTGTGAAAACAATCATTTCAGTGAGCCAGCATGCACAATACCAAGGCCCTAACCCACCTTAATGGAACAGGGTCATAATTTACCATTTACCCTGCAATGCCTTGTAAAATGGCTACCGTGAAAAGGACTATTTGGCAAAAAGGGATACAGTGAGAGTGATTTATAAGACACGTGTCTTTTAAATGGATCCACGTGTGTGTGTGTGTGTGTGTGTGTGCGCGTGTGTGTGTGTGTGTGTGCACACACATGTGTGCAAGCATGCGTGTATATGGTGGTAGCTATGGCAAATTTGCACTTGTTTGTTCAGGAAACATTTCAAAATTTAGATAGTAATTTAACATCTCCTGAAAAACTTGTTTCTGCTGATCTCTGAACTTCTCATCTTGCTGCAGTTAAGGACCGTGACATCACTGTTTGGTGTGGTTACCTGGGCAACAGATCACATTTTTGACCAAAACATGCTTTTCCAACTTGCGTTAAGTTGCCCTTTAAAAATCCAAAAAATGTTTGCCATTGCTTTATGGTGGACAAATGTAATTTCAGATGTCGTTTCCAGCTTATCTATATGGCTTTTTTGTGTTGTATAGGTCAACATACACATCAACATATATACCAACATACACACCGATACCGATGTACCAACTTAACTAAATATGTCACCGAAATCAAATTTTGATTAGAACTAAACATAACCTTAAAGCTGCTACTCTTCCGGCCTGGCTCAGTGTTTTAGGAGGCTGGTTGGATCCATTAGCACCAGCTGTTTTTCAGGATCGGGCCTCTCAGACAACAGTTGTTCAGCCTGTCGTGGTTTTCCATCCAGAATTTAAACAGACCAGGAAACAATACTCCTCTGGACAGGAATCGAACCCTCGTGGTATTAACAGCATCCTACTCGTGTATTATTTTTGGGTGGATGAGACCAACGGAAGGTGGCTATACTAAAATTTGTTGTTGTTCTTGGTCTGAATCTCTGTCTGAAATTTCTCAGTCACTCCAGTATTTACAAAGGCGGCACGGCCAGCGGCTCAGCCAGCGTGCCTTCAGTCTGACAAGATTCATAGACGGGGCATGTGGAAAGGCTCAGCCTTGGACAGCAGGCCAAGACATGGCCTTTCTCAAAGTCTGTTAGGCTTTAGGTGCAGCAGACATCTGAGATCCATGCCTGCAGACCTTAAAGTGATCGCTCTGAGGATTGATGGTTGTTTTGCGATTCTAACTTGGTATTCATACAGCGTTCTGAACAAGACTATTTGTTTTAAAAGTTAGGCTTCGGTCTAAAGATCTTTTTAGAGGCCATATTTGTTTCTCACTGCCAAAACAGACCTCTCCAATAGCAGGCAGATTGATGTTGTGTCTGGAATATGGAAAATATTCTGACACAGTTCATGACTAAACTATAAAATATTCAGCCTTTGCTCCCTCGAGAAAACACATAATTTAGGAGATATAATGCTGGCCTGATGATTCTTCTCGAGTCCAGTAATTCAATTAGCAAACATTACAAACATTCCCTGGTTGAAGCTTCTCAAATGACAGGATGTACTGTAAAACACTGAGGTCAAGAGTCCAAATCTCACAAAACAAATGTTGACCACCCACCACAAAAAGTCCAATATTCTCTCTTTCCACATTTTCTACATCAATTGAACTGTTAATATATATTTATACATAAAGATGGGGATACATTAGGCAGGCATTTCTCCGCAACACTTTTTCACTTTCATTTAAATTAAATTAAACATAAAAGATAAAACTGTAACATGCTTTTCAAAAATATACAAATTCTGAAGATGTTGATTTTAAAAAATACAGCACAATACAGTTACAATTATGAATGAAATATAATATTATGCCTTCCAAAATTATGGTTAAAAATGACTTTGATATTACTGGTCCATGCGTCATGCAAATGACGAGACTTGTGCTTATGTCTATGAACTTTAAGTAGTAGATCTGTCACTGTTTTCATAAACTGCATACTGTGCTCAACAGTGGGGGGCAGCGTCCTCGGTGGCCTATGGCCCCAATTTGGGGGTTTTCTCTGGGAAATTGATATTCAAATTTTCACTATTTCCACACATAATACTCTCTAAACTCACAAGTAATGAAAGGATTAATTGATAACTAAAACTATCCTTGCAGCCCCAGTCTGTACTATTATGAAATTATATAATGGCTCAGGGTGTCAAGAAAAAAATCATTAATCTTGCATGATGCTCTCAACAAGTAATACAGGCCTCTGGCACTTACCTCACCCATCTATCTAACCTTCAAGGGGATTATTGACTCTTTACAATCGCCCCTCTCATTTGCCATTATAACACAATAACTCTTAACTGCAATAGGCTGCAGACACAGATGGTGAGTGACAAAGTGGTCAGGACAGTTAACAGTTTGCACGCGTCGTCCTCCATCTGTCACCATAGCTCTCTCGTCAGCATTACACACAATTAAAGAGACAGAAAGTGAGCGATGTTTTGTGATGTGGATGGATTATACTGGTTGTCAGAGGGGAAGTGGTGTCCTCTGATAGCAGGCAGGAGCTTGTGTGAGCAGAGTGGGGAAAATCTCAGACAAGATTTAAACAAATAGAGACACAGACGCTGGCTGGCCCAGGCTGGGCCGGGCCAGCCCTGACAGAATAAGGCCATGAGCGATCACACACTGCCATCTCCAGATCAGCCCGAGAAGTATTTCCACAACTTCCACAACCATTTGGGATTCTTCTATCAGACTCAGTGAATGCATGAATAATTTCCCAGAGTCGGGGGCAATGAAATGCTGGCGTTTAATTCTTTTTTATTTCATCTTGAAATGTGGGACATTCAGCGGTCGATGCACATCTCTTGGAGTTCTCTAATTGAGCCGTCAGATTGTGTGAAAGAGGGAAGAAGAATCTATTGTATTGCAATTTTATCTCAGCTCTGCCACTCCAACTTTGCAGTCTTCTTGGCTGATTATTCTTCTTACATACTGTACTTTGACAACCATGTAGCAGTGAGAAAAACTGTCCAAACTCTTTATTTGTAAAACGTCTGTACAATAGTTTTGATGACATAAATCTTGATATCGCTTACATTAGGGTAGGTAGCATCCAGACTGGTGTGAGCTGCCTGAAAATATATTTCTTCGCAATAAAAAATAGCCTAGTATAAAATAAATTAACACTGTCATAGAAATATACCTTTTATCTTTCTATTGGTGGTTGTTGAGTAGTAGTTCGCTTTATCCTCCTCATTATATGCCGCTACCTCACATGCAAAAGCATGAGTTCTCCGAGAGGTTTGACTGCCACTCCTCCATGCTTCTGTGCTTGCATGACATACAGCCGCAGGTCGACTCTTGGGGGG
>NW_022280062.1:3185134-3191927 GCF_004355925.1 Anarrhichthys ocellatus | reverse complement strand
GGGGGGGGGGGGGAGTTTTCCCTTTGGAAATATCCCCACCTTCAGGCCGTGCTCTGTTTCCACCGGCTGACAGCTTGTCTCAGTGGCATCAGCTCCTGCTGGAAACATCATGACAAAAGAGGGAGGGGAGGGGGGGTATAATTTAGATTCTGAACTCAGCATCTCAGTGAGCTCAGACTGAAATATGTACAAACCGTGCTTCTTCTCAAGGCTTTTCATCATTCATTGATGGAGCCATAGAAACTGTGTTAATCTCTATTGTACTGACAGTGAAGGTCTGTGTGTGTGTGTGAGTCATGATGCCTCGCTTCTGGAGGAGCACTGTAAACCAGATTGGATCAAGTGTTGCTGTGGCAATAGCTGTTTGCGTGTGTGTTTGTGTACTTATGTCTTTGTGAAGACCAATGTAGTTTTAAACCCATTATGGGAAGTTAGGCCATTTATGCCAGTACTTGTCTTTGCAAGTGAGTCTCGGGCCTACTTCTAATCACGGATTAACCCAGAAGACTGCCAAAAGGCAATTGATTGTGCAGCAACAGAAACACAAAGCATATTCCCACAGCATGTAAATACAAAGTACAAATTAGTGAAAACAGAGTATACAAGTTGAACTGTTAAAATTCGTTTTACAATGTCTCCTTTGGATGTATCCATGGACACCACATTAGCTAATGCTGATCCTATAATCAAACAATGAAGAGCTGTTTGGGTATTAAGACTAAGGTTAGGGAGTGTGTGTGTGTGTGTGTGTGTGTGTGTGTGTGTGTGTGTGTGGGGCTTGGTTACGTACCACATAATCTGTTGTGCTATTTTAACACTGAACCTGTTTTGGGTGATTAATTCAGATGATTCAGGCCTTTAAAATGTCAAATGCATCGGTGCTTTGAAAGACTTGTGAAAGTGAAAAGAAAGGGCTGTGTTGAACAGAAAAGCTACATTACACTTACAGCTAATAAAACTCTCGTCTCATTTTATAAATGAAAGCTCAAGCGCATGCACTTTTCCGACACGTTTCTCTGGCAGCCAGCCTCGACCTGAAGCTTGTAGCGTGGCTCTCCCTGCAGCTTAATGTGAGGAGCTGCTTTACTCGTGCAGCGGCGCTTATGTTTATGTGGACGTCACAAATATACCAAGTTTGCCTCACTCCGTTCTGGCATGTGGCCAGGGGGTTTTATGATTAAAACCAGATTGTGCTTGCCCAACTCAGAAAGGCAAGAAAAACAGATTGCAGTTACGCATACTCTGCACAAGAGGGAAGTACAGAAACATCCACTGTCTCTGCAGCGTTTGTAAAGGTGGACTTTTTGAAGGGACTGTATGTTGGAAGTTTTTTTTTTCACAGATGTCATCTTGTTATTAAATCTGTTCCTGGTTCATAGTCATAAAGGAAACCTCTGACTGTGACACGAGAAGAAGGCTTGAGTTTCTTCTCTGCAACCCGTATGACAGTAAATCAGCCAATTCTGAGTCAGAGCGATGGTCATCCTGTAAATATAATGACGCTTCCGTTGTGTCACATGATTGGAGTCAAGCGGCTGTGGGGTCTTCCGTTGCCAAAAACGAAAAGCTCCTGCCAACTCTGTTCCCTCGAAGTGATGACTAAGTTACACTGCAAAAGAAAGTCCGTTTTAAGATTTTGTCTTGCTTTTTTGCTGTCAGATTCAAGTGATTAAAGTGAGAAAGATTGTCAAAAATCAAATACTTTTTAAGCTGCTTCAATAAATCTCGCCTTCATTTTGAGTTCTGTTTTAAGATGTTTAATAACCAATGTCTAATCTTCTTTTGCAAGATCAGATATTCCTCAAATCTACTCAAAAAAAGTTTAATTTTACTTCCACAAGTGACATTTTCTCAACCTGCTGGGTGACTTTCCCACACGTGTCACCAATCTGAAGTGTAAATACTCATTTCACTTGCCAAGACAGACACATTTTGCAGTGTAGTGAAGACTGGGAAATCATGTGACATCAACAAAAGCAGACACATTACGCCCCCTCCGCCGCCCACACACAGACATCATACACACAGACATCACACACACAGACATCACACACACAGACATCAAACACGCACATAAACCCTTTTTTGTAACGGGGAGGAACACTGCAATTCATTTACTGACTTTGAAAACTACGCTGCCAGTAAACACGGCAAACGAGCGCTGATGGAAACATCAACAGTGTAAAACAAGAGGGAGAAGTCTGAACTTACCATGAGTTGTTCCCCTGCCTGGTGCCACTCTGACCTCCACTCGCTGCAGCAGGGTCTCATGTTTCAGGCCCCCATGGCACGGGGGCAGACCACCCCCCCCCCCTCCCCCCCCACCCCCACCCCCCTCCCTCACACCATGCTGGTGCTCTGGCAGCCTCTCGCAGGGTAGGCAGGGGTCCTCACAGGCTTGGGAGGTGGGTACGGGCCCTTCCCACAGCGCCCGTTTTGAGGGTAAAGAGGAGGCTTCTGAGTTCTTGAACTGGAGGTGCTGTTACCAATAATGACCTTGGGGTCCAGGCTCTGTGGGTGGGGCTCAGGACGAGTTTGGCCAACGTGGTTGGAGTCTCTGGGGGGATAGAGGTGAGGCGGGTGGCCATTTACGCCTGTCCTTTCGTGATTGATGTCCTTAGTGATGCTGGGTGGGGTGAAGCGGCTGGTTTTGACGACGGATGCCATGTGAACAGGGGAGGGAGAGTTAGTTCTTAATATGATGCGGTCTTCGACGATGTGTTCCATCGCCTGGACTGGAGCAGGCTTGTGATTAGGGTCACCTGGATGAGTTGAGCCGTGACAGTTACCGGACGCCCCCTGAGTGATGCTGGGGGCGCTGAGGTCAATTCTGGCTGTGAGACGATCAATCTGCTGGACCACCTGAATGACAATAACTTGTCAGATTAGCATTTTACTTAAAAACATTTAATAAACTTATTAAATGCAATGCATTCTTAAAAATTATACTAGTGGTTCTAAACTTTTTTGGGCTTGTAACCCTTCACAAAATAAAAAGCGTTTAATTGAGGCGTGTTAATTTCAGATGAGTTATTCGCAGTTCAGTCAAGGAGATGTTTCCCCTGATGGTTTCATGTAGAAGAAGTAAGTCTTTCCAATATTTCACAAAAAGCTAAATACAGAGAATATTCTCAAAAATGAATATAGATCTGTGTCATCGCATTTAGTTTTATTTCTCTTTCCTCTCCCATTAATCATCTCACAACCCCTCAGAGTTACGTATCTTGTGACCCTTAAAGTCCCTCTGACCCCTTCGTTGGAAACCGCTGGACTAAACTATCGAGCTGTAGATAAAGTAGTTAACACCTCGACCAGCTACAAAAGAAATATTCAGATTTATGCATTGATACATCACTATTAACCATCTAATGATATCATATATGATTATGATGCGCCATTTCTTTCATTTTTTTAAACTTTTAGTACATTTAGCTGATAAAACTTTCTACTACTTTTTCACAAGTGGTATTTAACTGCAGGACTTAACATTGTAATGGAGTATTTTTACGTTATGGTATTGGTAAATTTACTGAAGTAAAGGATCTGAATACTTCTTCCAGCACTGCCAACGTGTATTTTTCCAGTTTATTTTGATGTATTTTTGTTTCCAGCTGTTTCTATTCACAATCATGGAGGCATTTTACTTGTAATGTGGTTTCAGTACAATGCCAGGCCTTGCACAGACGCATTCAGCTGTGAATCAAAGCTATTTTACAGCTGCATGCAAAATGGATACTGTAAGAGCAAGGCACAATTTAGTAACAGTCTGAAGCCGGGCTTTTCAATGTGCTGGCCGGAACGCTGCCAATTTCTGCAGCGTTCTGAAAAAGGTCAATGCAAATCGTTCTCAATCACAGCTTCTCGGTAAGAGATGATAGACGAGTCACAAACATGCAGTAAGCATGCACACACACACACACACACACACACATGCTGACATGATCTCATGAACATGGACACACAGATACACAACGTGTGTCAAACTGATCTGCACTTTTGTCTGAATCTAATCTTTTTAAATGTCACAATATCCAGGGGAGCATATATAAAAGGCTGAGACATCTGCACCTACACGCAGACCTTCATCTTTAGACGCTTGATGTAAAGAATAAACATCTATGATAATAGACCCTCCTACCTCTTTCATCTCCACGTGAACTTGCTTCAAACCCCCCAACACATCCTCCAGATTTGTCACCACTTGTCTGATTTTATCCCTCACCGAATCCTGCCTCCTCTTCTGCTTCGCCACATCCGAACCCTGGCACTGATGGTCCCCGTTGGCTGTCGATTGTGAGGGCTCTGGACTGGTGTTTCCAGAGGGTGGGGCGCCGGGCTCCTTCTGTCTTCTTTGGTTCAAGTGTTTTTGTGGGACTTCAGTGGGGAAGAAACCTTTGTGAGAGCCACCGCGTCCATTACAGCCCTCCTCTGATCCACCCTTCAGTCTGCCCCGGTCCTGATGGCTATCTCTTTCCTCCCCTCCCTCAATGAACACAGGCCTCGGTCCACAGTGGCAATTTGGTGTGTGTAAACGACCCAGATGTGGATTGTGTGGCTCCGAATGATAGCTCTCAGAGTTGCATCTGCAGCCTTCTTCCTCCTCTTCCACTGAGACATACCTGACAGTCCTCCGGTGCCTGTACCCCTGACCTCTGACCTGAAGATGGGGGCGAGGATGTGGTATCCCGGTGTTAAAGGGGTGTGCCCTGGTGTCGCTGCGCACCACACAGCCACACTGTTCTCTGACAGACGGGTAGTGTCTCACCCCAGGCTCTGGCGGGTGGCTCCACTGGGCAGGGTTCAACTCCCGGGGGCAAACTTGGCTCAAGTCGTCTGACTGGCTGTAAGGGCCCAGCCCTGCGAACACAGGCCTCCTCTGTGGGCTGCGATGACCGCTTCTCTCAGCTCTGTCCGCTACGAAAGCTCTCCCTCCTATGTCTTTAACCCGAGGAGCCTGGGTGTCTCTCCTGCAGTCCAGAGATGGGTGGTCTGTCTGTCTGGCTGATGCTGGTTGGTATCCCAGCCCACCGTGATGGCCGTACGCTGGCTGCTCATAGTGGACGCAGTGCTGGCAGGAGCAGGGGGCGGGGGTGTTGATGTGCTGAAGAAATCGGTGATGTCCCGTTGTTTGTGAGCCTTCTGTGTACATGTCCAAAGAAGTCCAGAGGCTTGTGTGGAAAATGCCTTAGAAAACAATTGGTTTCCTCCCCTCTCTGCTCTCTCTAGCCCAGTCATTCACTCGCTCTGTTTTCCTCATCTGAGTCTTCCCAGAAGAAAACTTTTCTTCAGCTCTTTTTTTTTTTCTTCCTCTCTACCCAAGACTTCTCCTTCCCCTTCCTTCCTGTCTGTTGTTTCCCTTCTTCTTCTCTCCTGTAGTTGTTAATCTCTGCACCCGTTCTTTTCTTTCCCTAAAACCTCCTTCTCCTACTTCTCCTAACTTTTCCTCTACTTCTTCCTCACCCTGTAGCCCTCTCTCCTACACGGGGCCCCTCTCCACCTCCCTTCCTCTCTGTCTCTCTTTCTACCTCTCCCGCCTCGTTGTTCTGTCTCATTTGCTGCTGCAGGCTTCCTCTCTCTCTCGCTTTCTCTCTCCCTCTCTCTCTCTCTCTCTCTCTCTCTCTCTCTCTCTCTCTCTCTCTCTCTCTCTGTGACTGTGTATTTCCCGTTTCCTCCCCTCCCCTCTCCCGCTCTCCTCTCTTTCTCCACCTCTTACTCCGTCTCCAGCCTCTGGTATATTCTCTCACATAGTCGGTTGTACCTGAATTCATGAAATCCTTCTTTTCCCCCTCCACCTAAAATCCAGCCGCCCCGCGAGGCTCCTCCGGTAAAGGATTTCTGTCTCTCAGAGAGTGCGTGAAAGAGTCCCAGCTCCAGTGCTGAGCTCATTAGCCCAACTAAAGCCTTTGCACTCTGCAATTAAACGCTGCCTGGGATTCCTCAGCCAGAGACTGAGGGAGGAGGTGAGGGGAGGGGAGGAGAGAAGCACTGGGGGAGGTAGGGTTTCAAACATACACAGGCGAGGGAGTAGATAGCACTCTGAGTGAAGAAGACAGAGCCACTGCCTTTGTACTAGTGAACATTTTGTCACTATTCTTCTGTATCTGCTTTTTTTCTACCTCTCTCCCCACCAATGCCTTCCCCTCTTTGTCCTTTGCCGCTGCTGTCATTCCCACTCTGTCATTGTCTCGGGTTAAAGTGGCTTCACCACAACAGTTGAGCAAAACTTAACTCGGATGAGGCAAGCACAGATATTTTAGTTGAACTACACAGAAAATCACGCACCCTTCTTCCTCTCAAGTTCATACAATGGTGTTTACATGCCACTTTAAACAGCTCACTGTCAGAAAAATCAAACCGCGTGTTCATGCCATGTTAAACTCTTCATCCTTTTCATTATAAATCAATCTCTGCTCACTATAGATAACTATAATGTCAGGATAAACACAGGAACAAAAAAGAAAAGCAGGATGAGCAATCAAGAACTCTCTCAAAAATAGCATAACGCGCCTCTGTTGTGGCTCTAAATCAACAGCGACGGAGGACAGCTAGGCATTTATTTTCAAAGAGGACGACTGTAGCTTTTTAAAAAAACAATGGGTTGTGAAAAGAAAAAAGAAACTACTGAGAATAACAGCAGAGGAGGATGAAGGGGATTCATCCGTCCCAGCGAGGATGAGCACTCCGGTCCCAGCTGTGGGGAAAGATTGTTATAGATGAAACACAGCTGAAGGGACTTTACGTATATATGTGTGTGTGTGTGTGTGTGTGTGTGTGTGTGTGTGTGTGTGTGTGT
>NW_022280062.1:3140346-3185124 GCF_004355925.1 Anarrhichthys ocellatus | reverse complement strand
TGTGTGTGTGTGTGTGTGTGTGTGTGTGTGTGTGTGTGTGTGTGTGTATACACGTATATAATAAAAACATGTTTTTGGCCATAACCCAAGATATCATATGCTAATTATGACAATTTGACACAAATGTCTGACTGATAAATGATGACTGATAAACTGTTAAATGATGAAGGGATGACGTTATGGACAGATGTCGATGTTAACTGTTACATGGTTGGCCGAGGCATACGACCATGAGGCGGTAATTCCAGTTTGAATAGATGTCTGTTAAGTCACTATCTATCTCAGAAGGAGCTAAAACAATAGTGATGGAGCCTATGACCCACTTAAGTATTGGATATTTGGATATTTGCAAACAACAAACGACATTCCTTGGAAAAAAAATGCGGATTACAGTTTTTTCTCCATTTTATGCACACATAAAATGTTATTATGCAGACAGTTCTGAAAACCTGAAGCTCATGTATCAACGAAATGACTCCAAAGCACAATTCCATTGTTTTCACTCAAAGAGAAATTCGACATCAGCCAGGACTGAAATCCTGCCACTTGGCAATCTTTAAGATTTCAGTCGTGGTTGATTTAGAATTTCTATTTGAGTGAAAACAAAGGAATTAAGTTCAGAGTTTAGCCGTCTGGAGTCTTGGCTGCATCCGAAATTCCATACTAACAGGCTATTTTTGAGAATTGTGTGCATAGTTAAATTTTTTGTTTTATAAACAATAGGGAAAAAACTGTAATACGGCATATCTTCCAGGATTGTCGCCACAGACACTCAATTCGTAATGCAAATATATAAATATTGCAATACTTTCATCAGTGGACTGAATCACCAATGTGTTACCTCCTCTGGTAATAGTGACTTAACATGACTAAACAAGCAAAGTCGCAATATTTCTACCTGAGTAGGACATTTTATATTTTACACTGCTGAATATAAGCACTTCCCTCCAACTCTGTGTATGCATATGTATGAGATAGTCCAGAGAGAAAGACAAAAAGACACTAAAGTCGATAAGGGGAGACAGCAACACCTCAACCTGTCATCTTAATCTCAGTATTTCACAATAGGGGTTCCTCAGGCGGATCCTTGTATCCGAGCTACAAAAGGAATATCAAAAGTTGTAGTTGTCATACTGCCAGCACCGTTACCTATAGGTGGGTGTAGTATGTGTGCGTGTGTGTTGCCTCAGAAAGTTCCCAGCTTCGGCAGCTCTTACATCACTCTCTTTTGTGTTGGCCTGCCCTCCTCCCGCTTGGCTGCACGACTGGAGGGCAACCACGAATTAGAGAGTGGGAGCCACACTTCGCCACTCTGCACTCTGCTGTCCTCACCAGGGTCAAGATGACCTAATTAGCACGTATGGATACCTCTAAAACAACCTATAACGAGAGCTCAATATGGTGTCAGATGGCGTGTGCCCTATTACCCTACTGTAGATGCAAGGGCCCAGAAATTCTGTGTGATGTCCCACATCACACAGTATGCAAATTGTTAGTATGCATTAGTTTGCAAGAGATACTGTACATTATATGATTAATGTTTTGTCTGTGATATCACCATACTGTATAGGCTAAAGATAGCACTAAAGATATTACCGCGCAAACATGCTCATAAAGTTTTCTGCTGAGTACAATTTGCCCTTTTTTTCTGCATCTGTTTGCAATTATGGATGTGGCAAAGTATAAATGTGATGCAGGTCATTGCATTGTGAGGTGTGAAAGTCAGCCTGAGCCAAAAGACATACTGAGTCAATTCAAGTCTGGCTTGGGCCATATAGACCAAGCTCGGGTCGAACTCTGGCTCATTTTACTTCTTTCCTTTCATTATGCACGTCTGCACCGCAAAGCACGTGTATGGGGGTGGGTGAAATTATACATAGTTAAAGAGGTAAATATTAATTACATTCTTTTATTTTAAGAACTTTTTTATACATTTGAAACGTTTTTTTAGTTTATTAAATACCTGTAATATATTATTTACTTATTTTTTGACACAACAGTCATTGCATTTCAAAATAGATGAGTTTGAGCATGCACTCCTTATGCGCTTCAGTTACCAACTCCATAAATATGCGAATAATTGAGGCTTATTTGCATAGAAAGGGTCAGATTTTCGCTAAATGCATCCCTTTTACCTCATTTTAATTACGTGCAAATAGCACTGGAGCACGGAGATGCTATTTTCTTGGCAGCGCAGTTATGCATGCATTTCACCCTTTGGGGTGCTTTGAGATTTGCACAATTTTGTCTCATTTGCACAGGTTTAGTGGCCGTAAAAGCCACGCAATCCTTTTGTGAATTCTCCCCTGAATGTATAAAATATAAGGGGCATCTTCCTGACACTGCAGTACTCGTCTGCTTCTCTTCATCTACATATTCTTCTTAAAAACTTCTACAATTTTAATAAAGAAAATCAATGACAGAAATCGCTTTTACATGTTATTTCTCAAGTAGAAAAAAATAGAGTATCCTTGATATTTTGCACATTCAGTGCAAACTGGGTGTTTTAATGAGGATGAACAGTTCCTGTATCTGTAGAGGTCAATCTAATTCCACTCCCAAATGATCTCCTTTTGTAAGTAAATTGTTGCATGTCCTGAAGAACCACCATCCCTGAGAAATAGCAAGTTCAATTTCCATCTAGCCTTGGAATGAGATTATATGATTTCTATCCATGGTGTATTTAAAGTATCAAAAACAGGCCAAAAATCACATAAATTAAGCCAATTTCCCCATCAGTAGCATCGTAAAAGTGTCCAAAAACTGTTGAGGCAAGATTGGATTCCCTGAGAAAAGAAGAAATAGCCTGAAAAACTGTAGTCAGATGTGATTTCTCCATCACAGCATAGTGACTAGTGACAGTGTCGAGCCTATTTTACTGAAGACCACGTTAGACCTAACACCCAGTGAGGTCATATCTCATATCAGCGCTCCGTGTGTCGGTGCATGTCCTGCTTTTAGGGAACACAATGGTCACATTGTACCAAAGAGGCGTAGCAAACAATTCCCATTTCTGAGTCAGGAAACCTAATTGCATCATGGTGCCACAAAAAACGCTGCGTCATGCAATTCATAAGATAAGTTGTTCTTTGAGTTTTTGTGGGAGAACAAAATGGTTTTAATGTGACGGAAGCTGAGAGACACAGTGTGTTCTCGCTTCAAAGTGCACTAAAATAGACCACTGAGCAAATCACTACTTTAATTCCTTCGTTCTTTGTGCAAGGTTGGAAAATTACTGTCTTAAGAAAAAATTTGTTGCTTTTAGACTTTGATACTATTTCACGTGGTTAGTCACAATATGCACACAAAAGAGTTAAAGACCTCAGGGTGCTGTAGCTAATTTGTCTTTATGGGGAGTATCAAGGGCACCACACGAGAGTCAGCTGTTTTAAAAAGGCCTGAAATCCAAATGACAATGGCAAAAAGCACTAATGGACGGGATAATGACGGAGAGTGAGTGGGGAGAAGCACATCCGCTGAGATGTCTTGCAGTGAGTTGTAGCCATGGCTGACAGTAAGAAAATGGGAAGGAAATGATTAATTTTGCCCTGGATTGAATTTGCCTCGGGGACTAAAGAAAAAGAGCTTGTGTACACCTGGTTTGGCTCTTGAATGGTGACAAGGGGGAAGCAGAGATAGATAGGTTGGAGTTTTATGAGCTCTGGACTGACAGCACAAAAAGACACGCTACAGCGAAAGCAAGGTCATGTTTGTAGTTAAGACCGCCTCAGATGAATATACATCAATTCTAAGACCAGATCCATGTGAGCTGAAGAGGAGACAATGTCAAGACGAAAGCAGTGCAAATCTCATCCTCCACAAGAGCAAAGCATAAAATTAAAAATATAGGAATTTCTTGAGGTTGAGCAGCGATGGAGGTTCAATCTGGAAGGTTTTGCACGAAACATTTATGTTTCGATAAATCAATGGTTATAGGTTTGAGGACCATTACTGTACATAAGTGTAAGAACTAAAGTGTTGAGGGCTGAGGAGGACATTTAGCCACATTAGCGGCTATGTGAGGCTTTACGCAGCTGTGCTTTTAGCTAAATGCTAACATCAGCATGCTAACATGCTCACAATGACATTGCTAAATGTTTGAGTATAATGTTTACCATGTTCACCAGCTTAGTTTATTGTATCAGCATGCTAACATTAGTTAATTAGCACTAAACACAGTACAGAAGTTTTGCAGTTATTTGGACAAAAACCAAAATAATTGGACAAATTACAAGTTTTACCAGATGATGGCACCAGTTGTGAAATGAAGGGATTGCCACAGTTATTATATTCATTGTGAGGGGAACATATATATATATATATGTGTGTGCCAAATGTCATGCCAATCCATCAAATAGTTGTTGAGATATTTCAGTCTGGACCAAAAGACCAACACATCCATTGAGCCACGCTGCTCGCGAGTCAAAATGCAGTTTGACAGATACTAGTCCCACTAAAGTGTTTTCAAGTCCAGACTAAAACACTACAAAAACATCCTGGCTCTTACCTTTTGTTTTATCTATGAACTGAACAGTGTGGCACCATGAACGCAGTCTGGGACATAAAAGCCTGGCCTGCAATCAGCTGTCAGTTCAGGACACTGATTCTACAACAGGAACAGACAGTCAGACTTCTTTTCACTCTTATCTAACCAGCAGCAGTACCGCGCACTGACCCAGATAAACCCATATCACATTGTTCATTAAGAAGCTAACGCCAAGGCATTTGGTCATTAGTCCAGGGCAGAAGATTTTAAATGACCACTGCCAAAGTCCATTAAATGTAGGTGTTAGGTTTTTAAGAACAAAGGATGAAGGAGCCTGCAGGCCACAGGTACTCTTCTGCTGCGAGCTTCTTACTGCGCACGCGCATCAGAAGAATGAGCTAGATCCGGTTCAAATTAAAACAATATTTAATGTACTACACAAAGTTCACTTACAAACTTCAATGGTAATGTTCTCGAGAGCAGAGACCACATACACGCATCTCCTCACAGTCCGGCGCGGCCAGTTAGCTGAAAATGAGAGCTGCAGTGATCTGAGGTAAACTCCCTAAAACATTGTCTTTTGTATCCCCTGAGAGTCGGAAAGTGTCCGATACTGTCATAAATCGTGTGAATGACCCTCCGTGGCGATTAGTGATTGGCTTCATTTGAATTCTGTCCCCTCCCATTATCGATCCCTTAGCAAAACATCTTGGCTCCTCGCAAAACATCTTGGACTCCTCCTCTCTGTCCTGCTGGTCAGCTTGGCACCTGACCGTCCCACTGGCCCCATCCTCCATCGATGAGGTCGCCTCCATTTGCTGCTGCATGTCTGACACCTCACTCAGAATCCCTATCTGACCCTCAAAACTATTCTTAGTGTTTTAATACCTACAGTGACTATACTTCTATGATTGAATACATTCAATGAGTTAATATACTGTAACATATAATATCCTCTATAAGTAAGAATATTGTAAACCTATAATACATTCCATATGGAAACATATTGTGACTAACATATTTATTATTGTAACACTTCTACTCACCACTAGGGGTGTTATTAAATCCTACTAATAATGCGTTTAATACTGAAATTCTCCACATAGGCTATGACATTATTGCAACATTATTGCAATGCTTCTTCCCTCAGACATCACCTCATAAGTACAAATCATTAAACTGTTGGTATCAGACCGGCTAGTATTAGCATTATCTGGTGTTGGCAATGTGTTTTAGCGCAGACTATAAAGATGGACAAGTCTTTGGTATGGATGAAGTTGTCATAGTTGACTCATCATTCCACTATGTCTTCATGTTACACTGGTTCATCTGGTGATAGCAATGTGCTTTTGCTGTGACAAGAGTCAGTGGATGAAACATGAAGTTGTTTCATTTTACTCATTTAGCGGCTGGCTAGTTAGCTAGCTAGCTTGCTAATTCCACTCTGGTTACGGAAATTGAGCACACATGGGAGAAGTATGCCTCTGCTAGAAATCCTTTGGTTAAGGCAACAGACCCTCTTGGTTAGGTAGGAAAAGATCATTGTTTGCGTTAAAGTAGCCTAACGCCTTTCTGGCTGAAAGCTCTGAAGGCAAACTTCCCCTGTGAGCAAAATGAGCTAAACAGTCGAGGTGTACCAGCCAATCACAGCACAGTAAGGATGTTTCTTTAATTTAAAGATCCAGATATTTAAAACTGATCACGTAACATTTCGGGAATTAGAGGCTCTGTTCATTGAAGTCAGTAAAGCTACTTATTCAGAATTGATTAACTCGTTCTTAAATGGAGCCAAGATATAATTACTGCAAACATCCTTGCTGTATTGAAAGCCTTAATTCAATTCTTGGGTTTTTTTCCAAGCCTCCTGCAATTTTAACATTTGGTTTCATTGATACAGAGCAAGCGATGGTCCAAACCAGAAATGTTTGCCATTCCCCTGACCTTCAAGTTCGAGGCTGTCCATTTGTTCTCTTATGTTTACCCACAAACAACAGCTGAATCATTCATTCTCTGTCCCTTGCAACACAAACAGTGAAGCATCCAGCCTTCAGATTTTTTGCATTTGAGATGAATAGCGGTAGAGACATAAATCGGTGCACTGAGGGAGAAATCAAAGCCGTACTCCACCTGACAGACACTTATTATCTACAGTACTGTGTTTAATTTCACATCTGTTGTGATTCTGTGAAATATTCTCCAAGGTAACCAATTAACGTCAAAATCATCATTTGCTTCCCACTGCTTCACATTTGCTTCAAACAATGACTTTAAACCAGCCTCAAACAAAAACTTGCTCTGAATAAATAGTGCTGCTCTTTTGTGGATGTTTCAAGTCGCTCTCGGTGTCTTTTATCATGTAGATATGGAAACGTGCAGCAGATGCAAAGAGAAACAATCCCCTGATGTACTGTGGAAACACTTGAGAGCAACAGTTTCTTGCTGTCGAGACCATTACGTGGTTCACATCTAATCTGATCGAGGATCAGATAGATGGAGGTTCATTAAAAAGGGCCTTGTGGTCCCATTTAGAGAGAATTTGCGAACATGTCCTCGTGTAGCCTTATCGTGAGAAGAGCTAATGATGGTCAGTGGAGGTGTTTCTATGCCTCGTGAACATCCATTAAAGAAAGATGGGCTGTCATGCAAGACCTTGGTTGAACCACCTCCAGAAACAGCCAAGCCTGGGAGTGTGGTTTAACACACTGTGCTGACACAATGTTCAATCTTGGCTCAAGCTATGCGACCTCTCTTATTTTCTTAAGTGGCAGTGTCTTATTTAGTGCCGCAGCTCTCATATAGCACCGTCTGTGAGTGCTGAGTCTTTTTCTCTCTTCTAAATTATTATCAAAGCTGTAGCGAGGATCATCTGAGGCAACGTCTAGGCTGGAGCTGTTGTTTATTAAACTTTAGTTGAGTCTTTAGAGCATTGTTACCACTAAAACAGCTCTTTGTTAAAAGTAAAAAATAAGACATTTATCTTAACTTACCGTGTATCATGTGATCACATTATTATTCACATGTATTTAGAAGCAGAACAAGGCAAAAATATTCATTAAATAAAAATAAAAATAAAAAACTTTAGTAGCAACTCATATAAAACTGGTTGAAATAGAAATACATAAAACTAAAGTAGGGAGGTAAGCAAAAACTAATCTTTTTTTTTTTTCAGTTTGTTGGAAATTATCCTGTGTCATAATACACAAAGAGTGACCAAAATAATATTCCTTGTCTTGGAGACACGTTTAAACGTACTTGCATCTAGTTTTTTCCACTCCGAAGGAAACAGAGTCTATTCAAAGAGCATGACAGTGTGATTTTGTGCCATCTGAGTGCATCATTTCACTGCCATCCACACCACAACAGCAGGAAAACTCCACCAGGTTGCCTGAATAATAATTATAATCCTCTGTTTTTCTGCCATTGTCCACCAACAGCTGCCCTCAGTGAGAACAATGCGTTCCATGAAACAGCTTTTGGATGATGAACATCACATCCACTGAACACTTTGGATGAAAACCCAGCTTGTAGTTTTAGAAGCTGTTGTTTCCAGAGACATTTTGGTGAGCATCAATGTAACACAGTATGTAGAAGGATAGTATTGTTCTCACAGGAAACTTACTAAAGTATTAGTTTAACAAAAAACTTAAATTCAAGAGTGATTAAAAAAACAACATAGTGTGACCTCATCTGAACGGATCATTTCTGGATGACTATTTATACATCTTTAAATTTAAACTCTTAAAACGTAATATAATTAGCTCTTTGCGTTTACTGTGTGATACCACTTGTACCACAGAGGTGCGGGGAGTCAGCGGTGCAGCCCGACCTGACAGCTTGGTATACGCACCAGTGGTGCTGACTCCCACAAACCACTGTGAGGGTCAAAGTTCACAGATGCTGTTCTCCTTTTCTGTAAGCAATGGATATCTACTGACCCCGCTGAGAGTCCAGGATATCGGAGGTGAATGTGTTGCACATTCTGCAGCTGCTCACCAGCTAAACGATCTTGCACGTAGAACATTGTTAAACTGTCCTGTTTCATTTTTTTAACCAAGCAGGCACGAAATTGATTGAAATGATCTCTTGCACCTATGAAATAGATTAAAGTTCTCATTATGATCAATAGGTGGCACTCCTGATCCTTGACAGTTTTGAAAGGTCATCTGTTCACAGGAATGAATTGTTGCTGCAATAATTAACTAATTTGCATGTTTCACTGGAAATTATATGTTTATAAATGTTGCAATCTGGTGTATTCTAAATTATTACCCTTAACTTTGATCGAACATAGAATTGCTCAGCTTTTTCATGGATGTTATTCTGAATAATTCTGCTGAGCGAAAGAACCTTTACTGCTACAAAAACTCTGCCCATCTCTGTCCTTCATTCTCATTCTTGGCTGCTAAAACTCTTATTCAGGCATTTATCACCTCCAGATTTGATTAATGCAACAGCACCCTCTACAGCACCCTCCCTCTCTCTCCATCTCTCTCTCTCCCTCTCTCCTTTTTTCTCTCTCTCTCCCTCCAAAAAATGCCCGTTGGCTTTGCATGCAGGAAGGAATGCAGATCAATCCACTTCCTCTGCATAAAGAGCTGTTCATCATGCGGCTCCTTCCCATCTCTGTGGCCTTTTTAACTATCTTACACTCTCCCTCTAGAGCTGATGCAAAATGACCTGAAACTCACTGCAAGGACAGAAAACATTCAAGTCCCTCGTTATCCACTTCCATTCAAACTATTAAGAGTCACCTTTTCAGTGAAGCACGGATCATTTTGCTCTCACAGGCCGTGGTGATTTGTCTAGACACGTTTTGTGAATGTCAAACTATATAAAAATGATTAAAGAAAAATGTATTTGATGGAACTGATACCGAAACTTTTAAATTGAATTGCTGTAAATAATTCCCCACTATAGCTGTAGGCCTATTTGGTTGCAGATAGATTGATAGACGGATAAACAGATGGAGATAAGAGTGAGTTTTTCTAAGTACAGCTGAGGCTGATGGGAATGTCATTAGTTTTGCAGGTATTTTGTCATTAAAAAAAGTAATGGATAAATTATAATATTGGCACTAGTTCAAGTTAAGGGCTCACCAATGATATTGCAATTCATCCATCGGAGAATATGAATGTTTGTAGGAAATTTCATTGCAATCCATTCAGTAGTTGTTGAGACAATGTGACTCTCATGGTGGCACAAGAGGAAATGTCACAGGATAACCGAGGATTTCATCATCTTGGGAACTTGACGACAGAGAGACAATAAATAAAAGTTTGTGTCCAGCAGAATTTGTATTTATTTATTTATAAATTCAAACATCAGACATCAGTATCACATAATAATAATTTGAGAGTGAAGGGGCTTGTTGGACATCAGAGCAGTCGAAAGCAGTTTACCTTCCAAACTCTTCCAGCCGTATAGCCGCACATAATGGACAGTCAGGCCTCTCGGAGCCAGCTAGCCCATTAGCCTCGGCTAATGCGTCCAGGACTCCCCGCCATGCACTGCCCATCACTCCAGACCGGGTCTGGTTTCACACAGAAGCTGCCTCATCTCTTTGTGCTCGCGGTAACTCTCGCTGTAAAACAATCACCCCTGAGTTGCTGAGAAAATGTGTGTTTTCACTCTCATACTAATAAGTTTGTGTATTTAGGAGCTGAGGTTCTACGGTCAAATGAAGACCTATGAGAGGTTCCAAGGTCACATTTTGTGACATGGTTACAGGTGTAGGGGTTACTCTGACATGAACAGATTACAAAATGCAGAACTTGTGTTTTGTGCGTGTGTGGTGACAAATATCAGATTACTGTTTCTCCTCACAATGTAAAGTGGATATTGGCTCAATCAGAGGGTGAAATTGTTTTTGACCATGCCTGTGATCTTGGGTTTCACAGCTCTGCCTTGCTAAATGGGCCGGGTGCATTAGGGGCCAGAGGAGCACGCTGCAGATTGCTCTTGAAAGGCGAGGGGAGAAAAACAACTCGAGACAGCCTCCCTGTGTTTTTCAGCCCCGCTGACTTGCTGTAGAGAGGGACAGGGACATGAAGCAACCATGTATGGAAGCTCCCGGTATCGGGTTGCAGCCATCAAATCAAAACAATCATCCTGATGGAGAGAGGGCCGAAAGTACATGGAGGGTATGGTGAGTGACACGAGGGCCCTTATGTGATGGAGGGGGCACGTTTTACATGTTCTACTCTGCATTGTTACAACTGGACAGAGTTTGCAAAAATGTAAGTTTAGGTATTTTTTGTAACGAACTTAACTATTTTCTGAATCATCGTCATTAGACATTTATCTCTAATCTGGTTACACAATGTGGAAGAAACAAGGAATTATATACTTTTAATATTGTTCTGCCTTTTTAAGAAAAACATGGGACTTACTGGGGACATTTTTTAAATATATATAAGTTGTGGAACTATTTCTGTCATGTGGTTAAAACAGCATAGTCCTCCTGTTTTAAGGCAGGTTTTTCTATATTTTTCTCATTGTCAACTATGACGCTCCACTACGGCCGCAGTATTCTTTGGGGCACAAAGACTCGTGGTTGAAAGTCCTGTGTTTGTTTGACCCATCCACCTGCCCTCGCTCCAACGGGTACCTAACGTGGATGACATTACATGGAAAGCCCGGTGCGTCCCATACAGACGCTGAAAGTTGCCTTGTGTGTCGGTATCAGACTACGAAAAGCATAACAAAGTTTTGGTATTTGACGCCCTGGAAATGAGATTTATCAATATCTTCTACAGGATTGGGTGAGGAATTGGTTAAATAACCAGGTTGCTTCTTGTTTACTTTTTAGTTTGTTTAGTTTGTTGTGCATGTCATTTCCACAAAGAGTTGTAATCTTAAACTCTAATAAAATAAACTTTTGTCTCAAAACTGACTGAAACAGTGATATGTCCCGCAGACAATTAGTTACTTTATATTTCAGTTTGTGTCGCCCTCTCGCTCAGAAACCCACATTTTCCTCTTACTTCCACCAGAAGACAGGTGACTCATCACTCTCAAGCAAATATGCCAATAGTGTGCGCTACCAGCAGGGAGTGTAAATTCCACACCTGTCCCATCATCTCTCCCTCAATCCCTCCCTCCGTCTCCCCTCCCCTTTTGTGCCTTCTCTCTTTTCACTTATGCTCTCCCCCTCGCTCACCCACACCTCGCTCTGAACAGCTTGAGGAGCAGAAAGTAGCGCTGTCTTGCTGAGAACATGCAACAGAAAACAGAGAAACCGGCAGAGAGAGATCGGGTTCGACAACACTGAGGGCCTCTCTCCGATCTTTACAAACAGGTAGGTTGAGATTCACACTTTATTACAGGCACTTTTATAACAAGATGCATGAAGACTGGTGTCTAAGCTCTTTGGTTGACAGAAGACGGATCGGAGATGAAATCAATAGCTTGTGTTGGAATTATACTGCGATGCATTTAAGTGCATCTTATCTTATTTGGGAATGTTTTTGCTGCCAAATTGCTCGTATGGACTGATTTAGACTGTGCCGCTCTTCCCCTCTGGTCCCCTATTTTTCTGTTTTTCTCTGTCCTCCTATTATACCCACGTTTCATCATCACAACTTCTAGAAGAGGCTGTTAACCTGAGCAGAAGAGCCTGGAGAAGTTGAATAAAGTCATGTATGGAGGTGAGCTTGTTATCCTGCTTATTTAACACTAAAGATGGATTGTTTTTTTCCACAGAAAAGAATGAGGTGGCGGGATGACAAAGGCTCCAGCTGCCTTTTCTTCTCCTGAAGCAGAGTGAAAAATGAAATAATGGCATTCGATCTCAGGTAACTTCACTTTGACACTGATACCCTTGAAACTAATCCAACTCTTGGGTTGTGTTTACAAGATTTGTGCCACTGCGAGGGTGTAAAATTCAAGTAATTTTGTGGACACAGTGGATGATGGTGACTTATTTAGGTAACAAGGATAAAGAAGTTATGAGGAAATGACATGGTGATCTAATTAACACTGTGAATAAGTGTTATCTTCACATTCCTGTTAATTAAGATTTAACTAGTGCAACTTGGAGGCGAGAAGAGTCTAAATATGATCATTTGACGCTTGCAGTAAGTTGTAAACTGTTGTTGAAAATCAAGATACAATTGATGCCTGCGTGTGCATTAAGTTTACTCGGTAGGCTCCAGATGGAGGCGGCGTGAACGTGAGAGACAGTTGTTTTCCACCGAGCAGTGATGTCATGACACCGCTGTTTGATCGGACTAACAGTTTATTCTGAAAACTGAGCCTGCGTCCTGAGGCTCGGACAAACTATCCGAGAACAAACGATGGAGGTAGACTCTTCACAGCCGGGTGGGGAAGGAATATACCCACTGTGTGAAAAGAGAAAGCCGATAGCTGTTTGCTTGGCTATTTAATCTATTGCATTTATATGACAGCTATAGTTACAAATTACTACGCAAACTTGGATTTTAGAGACATTTCAACATTTACAACATTAGAAATGCAGCTTGCATGTCTCACAAGTTACAATCATTTATATACATACTTATATAATGATATAAAACTGACTGGTGCCACTCTGCTATATTACTTGAAATGACTGAAATAGTCTAAATAATTCCTCCACAACTGGAATTGAAGAGTGATGTGAAGAAAATGAACTTTTTACTCTGCGTATTAACATGCAGGTTACTGTAGGAAAGAGCTGTTCATATTAATAGGACTGTGGTATAACCCCATCATCTTATGTCTCCACACATTTTACCTTCATATTAGTGGCCAGTGTTATATATTAGACTAATACGGTTTGATTTATTAGCAAATTCCCTCCGTTTTTTCTGTACTTCATGACGTCTTTGCCTGCAGTGGACATAGATTTCTCATTTGGACAAATTACACCATAAAAGCAGCTAGTGGATTACGCAAGAGATGTTATTACTTTTAGAGGTCTGAACATGATCACAACATGAATTAAATCCATGTTCTCCCTTCAAAATCTGTATAATTCTATGAGTTGTCTTAAGATACACAAAGCTCAGATGTCCTGCTGCGAATATCACTATAGGATGACTTTTCTGAAGATGCAGAACTTAGCTCATTAGTGAGCATTGAACCAAACAGGAATTGTTCACAGTGGCTAAGTTCAGTGTCATGAAAGAATGAGCTCTCACATAATGTCCCCAAACGGAGAGGTGAGAGAAGAAGGATGCTCTGGATGAAAAGAATGGGCCACCTGTACAGTAAGAGAGGAATGCTTTAAAGGTCTTGCATGTCCAGACACACGGTACAGAACAGTGTGGGGGTAAGAGAAGGAAGAAGGAGTTCATTTTCAGCACTGTATTTCTGGTAAAGATTATTTCGTAAAGCTGCAGATTTTTCAAGATAAAGAAGATTTTAGTCAATAAAAGTATGATCAACTTACGTTGCCTCACAGAGTTTAAAATGGAACCACTGCTGGTTGAACTTTGTGTGCTCGAAATCATTTTTGGAACTGTTTTTCCGAGTTGTGCACTCCTGTCCCTACTGAACTGGATTCAGTGTGTCTCTGCAGAACTGGCTCAGTACAGCAGGAACAAGAGTGACATCTAATGTGACCCAATCAGAGCAAACAAGGCTGTCGTCATCATCATCCCCATTAAATGAATCAGAAGGAGCACATCGCAGATGACCACAAACATGTTTATCACAGCACTCAGCAGCAGGAGTGATGAATTTGCGTTTCTCACACAAAAGAAACTGTGTGTGTGTGTGTGTGTGTGTGTGTGTGTGTGTGTGTGTGTGTGTGTGTGTGTGTGTGTATATATATATACTGTGTGTGTCCTAGTTTGTCTGCCTGTGTGGGTGAATCTGGCTGCCTCTGCAGGTAGTCGTTATCAGCAGCAGCTGATATGTGCTGAGTATAACACTTCACGTTGCCTCTCCTCATTGCTCACCCTATAATAAGCTGTCAGTGTGTCCGCGAGCTTCTTCACTAAATGGGGATACAGCGGCTCAACACCTCTGCAGTCTGAATGGACAGGCGCTGCATTAGCATGAGCACAACTGATGCTATTGATTTTGGATATCTTCCATGGGTGAACAATTGTTCTTCCTGTGGACGTGTTGTTTTTTTTCTTACTCTGCAATAACATATCTGTGGCACATAACTAAGTCCAAAATACAGACTGGACTTTTTATTTAATCTTTGTGTGTGTTCATTATTCCTGTTTCACAGTCGTATGATCTTTTCTCACCTGAAAGTGGAGAGTACTTCTAAAGTGTGCTCAGGTTCTTCAACATGTCAAAGACTGAGCCCTCATAAGGATGAAAACACTCGACTCAATGTGACATAATCCTCTAGTCAAGCATCAGCAGCCATCTTTTATTCATTTACACTAGCTGCCTTAGTTTTGGTTTCCACCTTACACTTACATTTTGACCAATCTTGTATTTATTTGTTTTTTATCTTTTTAATGTATTTTTTAATTAATTCTATTCCTTAAATTTGCATTTAAATGTTGTTTGTTGCTGTTCCTCTTTAACGATTATGTAAAGTGCTTTAAATTGTGTTTTTGTATGAAATGTAATATAAGAACATTGTGGTCAGCAAGAAGAGGAGAAACAATGTGTCCACTTGTGCAAGTGAGATAAAAACATCAACGCAGCTGAAGAAGAACATTACACGCCTCAAGGTTTACTGCAGGTTTACATTGATTTGCATTATATGAGTTGCTTTTATTGAATGCTGCACTAATACACTAAATATAATAGTATCCTATGTGAATAAAAGGCCAAATTATGGTGAAAGGAAGCACATAACAAAGTAAGGTCACAGGTTTACACGTATCGGTCCCTGTGGAGCTTTATCATGCCCAACAAATAGTCCAACAGCATTATTTACAAATACTAGCCTCGTATTGTTAACATAACCTTAAAATATAACCTTAAAATACTCTCACATAACCTCCCACTCCCCTTATGAATAAATGCATACATGTTTTTCAAGTCCAAACACCCAATTACTTTCAGCTGCTATACTTTCACAAGATGGCCAGAATATTAATTATAATTGTCACAAGGATTTGGAGCCTCTGGACCAGTTTTAGGAGTGCAGACCGGGACACAAGAGGATGCCATTAAAACCTGGCATTAAACCTGAATCACCAAACCAAACACTTTGTCTATTGTTAATGAAGCTGACCACCTTCTCCACTCTGAGCCTTCTGGAGTCTGGACAACACTGTGAAACACCTCAGGTAAACAAAACTAATAAATAAGGGGACCTTTGCAACCACTATAATGAACAAACAGCACAAAGATATTCTCATGTCACAACATTTCAATTAATTTTCTCAACTTTTGCACATATAAAGCAGATGATTTGTGTGTGATTGTACTGTGTAATGATAATTGTTTTGACTTTATTTTGTGAGGCAAAGACAAATTTCCTGACATGGTAGAATAAAGCTGTATTCTATTCTGTTTATACATATATTCTATTCTGTTGTGTCAGAAAAATAGTGTTTCTTATTTTAAGAGTGCATTTATGACATTATTAGATTAATAATACTGATCCATCAATTTGTAAGCATTATTTTACTGGTGTAGCTGGTCCAGGTGGAGCTAGTTTGAACTACTTTATACGCTTTTAAGTATTCAGTCCAGTGGTTCCCAAACTAAGGGTCGGGCCCCTCCAAAGAGTCACAAGATAAATCTGACCGGTTGTGCTGATAAACAGGACAGGAAAAAAAAAAATCTATTCATTGCCTTTTTGTGAATTGTGTGTTTTGTTTTGGATGTCACATCTTTGAGTCTTGAAAACTTGTTTAAATAAACCCATCTGTTTCTACGAGTAATGTCTCGTTTATTAACTGGTAAAATGGACCCCAACTGGAAAAAAAGGTTGCAAACCAGTTGTTTACTCTTTAACAATGCACCATACGTTATAAGCTTATTGTATGTATATTAAATCTTAATCTGAAAAGTAACTACTTATATAGCTGGCAATTTAACATCAAATCCCATTTACCTATCACATACACAATAATACATAGCACAATGTATTGTGGAATTATATTGTGTCTAGCTCCAGAAAGCAGCTAACAAATGTGAAAAATACAATACAATACAATACTATAAAATGAAAGAGAAGAGGTAAAATATTTTTCAAAGAACCAGAAAAACAATATATCAGTACGTTTTTAAAGACTAACATAGCGTGATAAAATATAGTGTTATAAAAAGTACAAAAGTGAGGTACAAGTAGCAAAAAAATGGAAATACTCGAGTAGAAGTGCTTGGGTAGTACCCAAGCACTTCTACTTGGGTACATGTACTGCCTTTATCTGGTAAAATAAGTGTACTCTCGGTGTGCTGTGAGCTGGTTGTAATACCTCAAACCTCCACCAGGGGGTGCTCAATCCCTTCAGCTCACCATTCAAAACGAATGAGGTCAATTCAATTGCTCCGTCGTGTCGCTCTCTATCACACTGTGGCCCTCAGAGGTCACACTGTGGCCCTCAGAGGTCACACTGTGGCCCTCAGAGGTGGCCCTGAGAGCTCAAGTGCTGCCCCACGTCGACCTACTGCTCCGCTGGTCTCTGTCCCTCTGTGATGAAGGACGGAGGACAGTGCAGGACACAAAACCTGGATGTGATTCAGCACTGGAGCTCTTTATTGCGTTTATTTTGAAGAAAAAAAAAAAGCCTCACAAATTTTTTCCCCCTCAAGATGAATACCGCATTAAAAAGAATTTTTTTTTTTTTTTTTTTTTTTTTTTTTTAGTGAATGAAGTTAATATTCACTGAATGTAGGAAAACCCAGGAGCCCCCAAATTAAACCTTACCTTACCTTCACCTATATAACACCAACCTTATTTCTACGCCTGCAGATGTTGGAGATGGCTTTGCCCACAGACTAGAAGAACTTGCAGATGGTGCTGCTCTTTTTGGGTGGTGTCATCAGGTGATCTTTGACAGAGGAGGCAATGCAGTTCCCAAGTTCTGGTTCCTCTAATTTCAATTCTAAATTGAGTAAAACATAATTCCGTATAGAGTAAAACAATTCTAAATTGAGTAAAATGGCAGTGGAGTTGTTTTCATTTTATGCTACATAGAGTAAATTATCGTCATGTAGAGTTAAATATAAACACTGAATAGAGTAAAAAATACTCTCAATTGTTAACTCTGAGGCAAGAGTAGATTTTACTCTATTTAGACTGGGACCAAATGTTATATTTTCTAGAGTAAAAAATTTTTCAATTTGAGTGAAATTTACTCCGACAAATTTACTGTGCATGGACAGCAGCACCATTTCTACACTGCCCCACTTCTTACACAGGTCCTGGAAAATGGCCTTGTCTAAGTTCTTTAAAGGTGTGTTTGGGGTGAGATCAAAATCGACACCCTGGACTTCGATCCACGTTCTTTCAAACAGATGCATAATGATGGCCTCGGAGTCTGCAGTGGTCCAGTTCAATTTTGCTTTCCTGAATATCCACGAAACCAGCGCCTCCACGAATATCTGAACTGACATTTTCTGTATTTCTTCCTGTGCTGTGGCACCTGGCACAGGTTCAGCAGGTGCTTCCTCACATATTGAGCCAGGAGTTGTGGACGGTATGTTGATGAAAGAGACTCAAGGTAGAACACAGTATAAATACCACAGAACACAGTATAAATACCCCAGACTGTGTATAAATAATCAATACATATGTTCAAGAGGTAATTATGCTACAGAGAGAAAACACCTCTACTCTGGCAGTGATGATATAACGTTGTGTCTTTATTAGTTATTAGTGTTATTTACTATTATTAAGTACAGTGATCATGTGTTTAGACACAAACTTCTCAAAAGTCTCTCCAGCTGTTAGAGTCGACTGACAGCTGATCCAGCTGTGATCAGCGGCCGCAGTCATCACAGACGTCCGCTTCATGTGACGCTTTTTAAAACATATTTCCTCGTTTCCTCTCTCCTCGCATGGTTTCCGTGCATCTCAGGTGGGAGGGACTAAGACGCAAGGAAAGGACGCAAGTGAGCGAAACGGGGATGCAATTAAGAGACTTGGGACGTACCCACTGTCACCTTCTTTCGCCCCGACACAAAGTCCCGTGGTGGGTTTTTTTTCTCCTGTTGGCTGAACTGTGACCGCTCTCAGGTCAGTGAAGGGAAAGACATTTATTTCCAGCTCGTCGACGGGTGGGTGTGTTTGTGTGTGTCAGAAATCGAGGAAGTAAAGTGAGCCTAACTTTTCGATCAGGACGACGCGGAGTCATTAATCTCGATTTCTTAAAGAAGCTGTAGTCTATAAGAGCGTTAACGTCTCCGAACAGAAGGGAATATACTTTCTATCATTTAAAACGGGTAATAAGCAGCTTCTTGGCTCATCTTTTTGTTGTTGGGGAAACTCAGGTGAATGAACTTTTTTTCTTTCCTGAGGTTGTGCGGTAGGAGTGCGTTAACGCCAGAGATCCTCTTCTCGTCGCTTTCAGGAGTATTTCGGCTTTTTAAAGATTAAAATGAGTGTTTATTTCTCAAAAGGTCAGACTTATTTTGACATTTTGGTTTTGTTTGACACTTTTATGGACGGATGCATAAGTGGGAATTTGAATGGGAATAAGGAAAATGTCGGCTGTCGTTTACACAGCAGGTAGCCCTATTTGCATGTGCAAACAAAGGCAATTTGATAGACATGCGTTTTTATTTGCCTGTTGCAGAAGTTTTTGTACCAGAAATAAATACATTTTACACTAAAGAACATGTTTAAAATGCAAATCAACCTTAGATTGACCTGTGCTCTTACAATAAGTCCTACTTTTTATTCCCCTTCATGTTAAACTGCCATTTGGTCACATAATGTGTGTGTTTCTACAGTGGATGCTGGCAGAGAGTACGCCCAGTGAGTTATGCTGACGCCTGTCTGCATATCAGGATGAGCACTACAGAACATGATAGAGAGGCCCGTGTTGTGCAGATCTACCCCAGGCTTTCCCAGGACACAGCCACCTACTGTCCCCTGCAGGTCAGCGCTGCGGACACGGTACGGACGGTCATCCGCAATGCCGTGGTCACTCTGGGCCTGGATGCCAGCCGAACGTACAGCCTGCTGGAGGTCAGGAGACATGGGAAAGAGGAGAGGCTGCTGGAGGCTGGGGACCGCCCTTTGGAGAGAGTTCTGCTGTGGCCGCCAGGGACACAGAGGTGGCACCCTCAGAGCCATGGGTACTACTTCATCCTGCAGGACCAGCAAGCCAACAATGGAGGCAACCAAGTAGAAAACAGCGGTGAGGACTATGCGGACCTCTGTAACCTACAAACTGTGACCGAGGAGAGTATTCTGGAGGCTTTACGCCAGCGCTTCTACAAGCTCAAAATCTACACCTACGCCAGCAACATCCTCATCGCCATCAATCCCAATAAGTTCCTTCCTCTTTACTACAATCCCAAGTATGTCAAGATGTACGACAACCAGCCACTGGGCAAACTCAGCCCTCATATATTTGCCATAGCAGACGTGGCCTTCCAGGCAATGCTGAATCGGCAGGTCAACCAGTGCATTGTGTTGTCTGGTGAGAGCTGCTCAGGGAAGACTGAGAGCAGCAGTTATCTCATCCACTGCCTGACGGCCCTCAGCCAGAAGACGTACTCCAGCGGAATTGAACGGACCATCCTCGGGGCCAGCCCGGTGCTAGAGGTAGGTCACAGTGATGTGAATCGCCTGGAAAAACAACTAACACCCCCCGTCTGTTGCAGCAGTCCACATTGTTAACTTTGTAGAGGTATGAAGATGAGAGTTGAAAACTTTTGTCTCATTATCTGTATCAGATAACAAATATCCTTCAAAAGGCCAAGGGCCAGGCAATCAGTCGATCAACAGAAAATTAATATTAATTAATATAATATTATTAATCGGGTCATTCATCAAGCAAAAACTGACAAATATTTTCTGGTTCCAGATTCTCAACTGTTAGGATTGACTTCTTAAAGGGACAGTTCAGCCCCAAATCAAGACAATCTTACCTGTAGTGCTATTTGTCAACATAGACAGTTTTATTGTGAGTTTCTAGAGAACTTACACAGCCTTACAAGAGGCTTAACGGCTGGAGACGGCAGCCTCAAAATGCCACCGTTTAGGGGGGAGAGGGCCCGCAAATGTGAATTTCAGGTATGTCTGCACTCCCACACACACACACACACACACACACACACACACACACACAGAGGGATGATGAGAGGAGATGCTGAGCACAGAAAGAGGCGAGTGTACGCCGTCCACACGAGGAGTAAAAACAGCACTTGAGGACTCATTATGACACATTTTGTTAAAAAAAAATATGTGTGTGTAAGAGTGAGAGACCGAGATTGTGCTGCTTTAATGACACGACTCCGTGCTGCCTCTTATTATGGTCCCGTGGGCGCTGCGGATTGAGCCCAGGCCAGTCGCACCAAAACAATTTAGATTGATAAATAGCACAACAGGTAAAATAAAGAATATGTATCTTTGATTTTGGGGTGAACTGTCCCTTTAACATTAATGCAAATAGAGTATCTGTATTTCTTTTATCACTGCTGGTTGGACGAAACAGGCAATTTAGAGACTTCTTTCTTGTTTTGTTGGTCAGAGTTCAGCTAACTGAAACTACTTTCATACAAATAACCCACTCTTTATTCATATCCTTCTCTTTAGACCTGTGACATAAAGAAACCACCTCCCTCATAGGAGAAATATGTAACATCAGCACCACGTGTTATTCACTTCCTGCAATGAAAAAGAGTGAATTGTTGTTATCAACAATAACCACAAAGAGGCTGTCTGATCTATGATTTGGAAGAACTCTGGTATTTCAAATTCATCAGGGCAACAAACATTTACCAGTTTGAATAGTAATACAGAACATCTGTATAGTTCATGCTGAATTTTGATGATCAGTAATACGGTATATTTTAAATGTCAGTGTTTGCATAGTTTGTATCGTGACATTCCTCTCACATTTGGATTTAGTTCAAATCAAAAAAGCACAAAAGAGCAAAACTAGGAATTCAGACTTTTAAAAAAACCCAAAAACTTCAGTCTCACTCATTTAGGTTAAAAGGTTTCTTTATTGGTAGCCACATGTGTTCCAGTAACTATCTCTTCAATGAGTAACGGGGCGACACATTTCCCCGTGATGTGTGCTTTCTGTTTCAGTTCAGTTTATTGAATTGCACAATGTGTTTAAATGATGACTGACAAGAAAACCAGCTTTACTGAACTTTTTGAGAACACATCGCCAAGTGGGAGCCAATGCATTAGTTGGTTTCCGCTCATTTATGATACAAAACAAATTGTTTTATTTCATGCTGCTTTCGAAAGTGCTGCTTGTGTCTCTTCACTTTGCACCAGTTAAATGTGTTCCAGCTACCAATCAGTGTGAAAGTGCACATAGTATATCCATCCATCAATAGAGTGACTAACCTTTTTCACCAAGGATCCTGGCCCGCTTTGTTACTGGTCACACACACACCCCGACACACACACACCATGGGGTCAGCTTATCATTAGAGATTGACTAAATATGGATTCTCTCTCTGAACGAGTCCAACGTGTTTCTTAAGCAACAGCTGAAGTATTTTTCCTGTTAACTTCTTGGCAGTGTGTTCTTTTAAGCTCTTCTCCTGAAAGGCATTCAAGGAAGCAGAGATTTAGCTGGAAAGTGGCTCGTTGTTCTGTTGTGATTTTTTTTTTTTTTTTTTTTTTACTGGGTCAATAAGGAACAAACTTAGGGAAAATAGAGATGTCATTGCACAACAGTTAGCCTTAGAACATGCACAAGTGTTTACACCCAAACTGGATATCAATGTAGGCCAAGCCAGACCTATTGGCAAGCTGCCTACTGTCGTAATGAGGATCAAGTTGTGTGTTAATCAGTTGTTGTTTTTCTATATGGTCCTGTAGTTTGGCTGCTTTGCAAAACACCCTCTGCTGTCTTTGAATTTCCTTTATATGCACAAGTCTCACCCTAAAATACTTCTTCCTTTTTACCTGGAATTACAAAACCGTGACTTATTTTTCTTTCCTTCTATCTTTGAATTCAATGTTATCTCACTTGACATCAGAATGTTGCGGAAACTGCACACGATTGTGACACTGCAGCCTATCACAGTTGTATTCAAATATGGGAAAAAATGTGCAGTAGGTAGCCAGCTCCAGAGGGGTAGTTTGCAGGGCGTTGTCTTTGAGGGATCACCTGAGAGAGAAGAGAAGCAGGAACGTGTCAGAACAGGCTCAGCCAGGTCTGTGGGCAAACCTAGGCCATGAAGTCTCTCTCACTCTCTCTCTGCTCTTTCTTCCAGCTTTCTTCCCCCTTTTGTTCAGCTGTGTTTTGATTGAGGGATCTCTGATTCTCTGAGGTCTACGTTTTCAAGGTGTAATCTGGTCGAAACCATTTTTTATCCCAATGTTCTCTTTTGTCTGAACTTTAAGACACAACTGATGTATATCATTTTCATCATTCAGTATCCCGCAATTCATTTAGCATCAGTTGTTTAATACAATGTTCAGGTGGGGTAGATCTGCAACTCACAAAGTCAGATGTGAAATCTCACATCACCACTAGGTGGTCATTGACCAGTCGTTCCCAACCGGGGGATTGTGACCCATTCAAGGGGTTGCAAAACAAAAAGCAAGCAGACAAAAAACATTTGTGCTAGAAAAAACAAATTAATTTTTTTCAGACCGTTTTTTTTCTTGTGATTTATAGGATTTTTTTTGAAACCTTGAGGCCTTTAACACTCCATTGTCATAGTTTCTTTCCTTTTTAGCAGCCTAATATACTTTGTAGACAGCATTAGAATTCAATTGATTAGGGCTGAATCGAACAGTTATTTTGAATGTCAATGAATCTATCGATTATTTGTTTGGTTAATGCCAGAATATAGTAAAAAATGTCAACCTCAATTACAAAGACATTTGTAAGTGGCATTTTCAAACTGCTTGATTCTGTCAGACATCAGCCCAAAATCCAAAGACATTTAATCTATAATGCTGTAAACTGGGGCTGAGCAATACATAGATATTATATCAATACCGTGATACGAGACTAGATAGCTTAGATTTTGTCTATTCTAATATGGCACTTGATTTTCTCCATATCGCCCAACCCTAATGTAAACGATAGAAAAGCAGCAAATCCTGACATTTGAGAAGCTGAATGCAGAGATTGTTCGATTAAATCAGTTTGTCCATTTTCTAAATAAACAGTATTCCCCGTGTCCATCATCTTTCGAAGTGAAATGTCACAGCTCATTCGGTCAAATCAGGCGTCATCGAACCTGTTCCAGTTTTCCACTGGTATTTCCCACATTTCCCACCAGTTTTTCGAGGCCAAATTCCTGATGATAAGCCTGGAATTTGTGTTACTTGACAAACAAACCAGCTCTACCTGAATGCATCATTAGTTTTTGGAGGAGTGATTTCAACCTGGCCGTCCCTATGATAGTGTCCTTCAGAGGATCTATACCTCAAACTACGACGTGGCAAACATCTGTTTCTCTCCCTCCTCCACACACCGTCTTCTCACCACGTGCTGTTCTTCAACGTCTTCATATATGTTAGATTGATCTGGTTGACAATGAAAACCATGCTCTGTATTTACAGAGGTGCACAGGGAAGGAACATTCCAGTAATTCAAAGGTTTACCTGCCAGCGTGCATTCAGTACATTCTGCAGGTCTGGCTCGCTCTTTGTGCAAGCATTGCCTGTTAAGACACGACCATCAGCATATCTCCATCTGGAATGAGGGAGAACAGTACGTCAGACATGGGCTCAGTTTGGATTTTTATTCTCCTTTGGGAAATGGTTCAAACTTGGGAAGTAAAAGCTGATCCAGAGTCAGCTGCAACCATTAGCACTCATAATCCTGTATGTGTCAGTCAGTGGGGACTCTGCGTAGGTGGAGTCTGTTTAGTTGTTGATAGTGAACCTTGGATACCGTCTCTAGTCACACAGAATAACAAAACATGTAACTGTGACGTCAATCATAAAGTTTCCTCTTGGGATGCGGCTAATGAACAATCTTCATCATTGATTATCATAGCAGTTTGTTTTTTGATTAATTGTTTAGGTTAGAAGATGATGGCAAATTCTCATCCAGTTTTTCAGATCCCAAAGTGTTTTTAAATTACTTGCATTGTTAAAAAATAAAGTTATTTAATTTAATGACTTAAAAATCAACTAATGTTGGCCGTTTATTACAAATAACTTTGAATTGATAAATTCATCAATTGTTAGGATCGCTGTCAATTTTGTGGTAGTTGACTAATCAGTAGTTCCTTCTCACCAGATTTAGTGATTTACCATTCATAACATTGGTGAAACAATAGCAGTTTTCTTTAAGTACTGCTTCATATTATCATACATATCAAACCTTTTTTCACCTAAGTTCATTAATAGTTTTCAACTGTAAGAAAAGTTTTGTGTAGAGAGAAAAAAAATGTTTTGCCACAATTGTTTGTTGCTGTAATACTACTTTCGGCCACAAGAAGCTTCAGTGCAAATCTACTAAATATGACTAAAAGCATTCGTGTTTTCTTTCAGTGAGTTTTAATTTGCATAACTTGTTAACATACAACATATGTACCTTGTGTTTAGAATGCATGGAGGAATTAAAACTCACCTGGAAGACAACAAAAAACGAAATGATCCTGGCACAGAAAACAATTTAGATCAGACTTAGAAAATGGATCACCAGATTTATATTTCCTCACATGCCTCTTAGGGCCTCTGTATCAGTGAGATGATGCCTACTAACTCTGTTTTCAATTGATGTCTAATTTGTCTGAATGCTGATTCTTTCTCAGATGTTGTTGCAGACGACGCGCATGAGAGCGGCTTTGCTTTCACTTAATTTGTTCAGAGCAAAGCTGCAACAAATAGTGGGATAATCAATCAGTCAATCTTTTTTGGACAAACCGAGCAATTTCAAGACGTCACCTTGGGCTCTGGGAAGTTTTTGACACTTTACCCAAAAATGTTAGACTAAAAATGAATCAATTAACCGAGAAAATAATCAACAGTTTAAGTGATAATGAAAAGTCCTAGTTCAGAGTTGGGCCAACTTGATCTTCAATGTTTCATAATGTTGCCAACAAAAACATGACCATAAAAATTAGTATTTTCCCCAACAACAGCAAGATCCGCAGATGAATGGTCCTCATTTTCTGTCGTTGGACCGGGAACGACTCTGCCATCCAAAAACCAAAGTTATTTATTGGATCGCTGCTCTGTGCTGTAAACATTTGCAGTGTTTACTTGTGGGTGCCAGTGTCTGTGAGAAATATGCCTACACATTTGTCTGTTTATTTCAGTGAAAACTTATGTTCGCTATGTTTTAAACAGGCCTTTGGCAACGCTAAAACGGCAGAGAATAACAACTCCAGTCGCTTTGGGAAGTTCATCCAGCTCAACTATCTGGAGAACGGTGTCATCAGAGGGTAAGGCTTCATGTTTTATGTTTCTCACCAACCTTCGCTACTTATTTAGTAAATCTTCAAGGCTTCTGCAGCAGAGTTTACTTTATCTTGGTTGATATATTTGTTTAGTTTAACAGTTCGTTTTCCTTGTGTCATAATTGTGCAATGTTGGCAACCGCACCAAAGCTTCATAGGTTTTGTTGACATTCTCTTCTTGTGTCTCTTGCAGGGCAGTTATTAAGAAGTACCTACTGGATAAGTTCCGCCTGGTGTCCAGAGATCAAGGGGAGAGGTATATTAAAGACACTCGGAAACAGAGTTGAAATGAAACTTACGTGAGCCCTGATTGTGTATAATGGTGCTCTGTGACCTCTGACCCGCAGGAGCTATCACGTGTTTTACTATCTGCTGGTGGGCGCATCCAAAGACGAGAAAAAGGAGTTCCATCTGTTGAAGCCGCAAGATTATCTCTACCTCAAGCAGGTACCTTTGATCCACACACTTTACAACAGCAGAGACGGGGGAGGACCAGCTTTATATTGTCAAACGGGGAAAACCAAAGGTAGATGTTTTATAGAGACAGACCCACAACATCTAGAAACTTCTCGCTCACATAAAACTGTTAAACTGCAGTTAAACTAGGCTTCACTAAGCTGCTTTCCCTCAAAATCATTTTATTATATTGAGAATTTCAGGCCATGTTCACATAATGATACTGTTGCCTATTTAGTCCTTTTTATTTATGTCTTTTAAAAATGTTATTATTTAATTGAACCCTGGTGTGGACTAAAAAACACACTGACACCAACTGAAAAGCTTTGTTTCTGTCTGCTTTCAAGTAATCTTTCAACATGGACTAACCACCAGCAATTTCCCATATTCTCCCTTTTTTATGTTTTGTGTTTTGAGTTAATGATTTATGGCGTGCCAGCTGCAGTCTCAACTAATTCTTATAAATAGCTTCTGTACGTCTTTTGTTATAGCTTTGGTCAAACATTAGGATATAAATTATAATATAATACATGATATAATCTAATATAATAGCCTTTTAGCTCAGTCGGGTGCAGCATAGTTTACTGTCACTCACTGAATTTACCTGTAAAATCTTGTATAGCCAAGTCAATCTATTTATAGAGAGCACTTACAAATAACACATGTTGACCAAAGTACATTATAGAGAATCAGATTAAACCTCAAATATTAACAAGAAATCAATGAATTAGTAAAAGTGAGGGAGTCGATCATTTTGGATTAAAACAACAACAAGAAAAGAGACAATTCCTTTGTCTGGTTTCTACATGTGTGGACCTTTTAGATTGCCGGTGTTCTCTGTTTCCATTCATACACCTCTGTGGCTGTGCGTTATAATATTAAGCACCTCTTTCTCTTCGTATCCCTTCTGATTGTTCTGCAGGAAGTGCTCCCTTTAGATGACGAGGAGAAACTTGGGCATGAGTACAAGAGGCTCCATCAAGCTATGGAGATGGTTGGCTTCCTGGCCTCCACCAAGAAACAGTATGTATGATTTTGATAATAAACAACACAACAGCAAAGCTGAAGGCCGGAGTCAAACTGACCAGTGTAGCTTTACTGACCTTTTAGGACAAGTTAAAAGTTAATTGTCCAGTGTAAAATGTGCCCACAAAACACTTTGTTTGTAAATAATAATTAGGTTATTTTTCTGTTCAACATAACACAACAGCACATGCCAGAAGACCAGAAATGTATATTATCATTATTCAGCGCGCTCACTTGGAGGAAGAAGAAAGCTAGGATTTACAGCAAATATTTGCTGTACACAGCCCGACATCAATCTCAGTCAGACGGTGTATACAACGCTTACACACAGCTCACAGATAGCTGTTACAATCGAAAGATATTGTAGGTAGGCAAAGTCATTTGTTCTTTAACTGAACACTGTCTGAAGAGTTCCTCATTTCTACACTGGTGTCTGTAACAGGTCACGGCTTGTCAAGTCAAGCAGGGGAAAAATGCGGTAAGCGTGTCGTCAAGCGCCTGACGGCCTCAGGACGCCTCGCACACATTAAAGCGTGAGCAGCATAGTTTGTAATCTGTTCAGGTTGGTCGTCCTGGTGAATAACCACACTGAAGAGACAGTGACGGCTTCTACAGAGCAATGCACAGTTGGACCTTGTTTTGTTGATTCTCACTTAGGTGAGCTGCAGCATTTATTCATGAACAAGCGGAAACCTGCACTGTACATTTACTACCGCCTGACAACGTTACTGGTCATTCCTTCTCTGCACCCGATTGTCAACACCTGTCTGCTCTCTGAGTGCATCCAATGTCAATCTCGCTCTCCTCCTCGACCACACACTCGCTACAGTTACTCTCATAACATATTCATCAAACTGTGTCGACACCCTAAATATAGGATTGAAACACCACGTTTGAAACATAATGTGTATATATACAGGAAAATATACATTTATACAGAAAAAAACAGTGACACAAACTTCTGGTCTGAGGTTTTCAGGTGACGGTAGTGACAAACACGTTGCGCAACAACCTCGTGTGTATTGAGAAAGTTGGTCACGTGATTGATCGCAGAGGCAAAGACGTCATCACTGTCGAGCCCATTCATTTTGAAAGAACAAGGGCCAATGGTGTAACTTCATGGCGTCACCCGTCATCACCTATCGACTACTATTATCCTCTACAGTACTAGACGAGCTCAGAAGGCAACACTGATATAACATCAACATAGCAATGTTCAGCTGTTAGCTACACATGCACACCGGCCTTTGGGTTATTAGAGACATGCCGAATATGAAACAAGTCAGTCAGATTTGTTGTTTAAATGGATATTGAGATATCTCATGTGTATTTTAATATGGATATTTCATGGAATATAAAGTATGCAACTGAAAATACACAGCTAGTCAAAATGATGTATATGCTTTTCAGCCAGAAATAAGCCATCTGTCTGTGTGTGTCTACTTCTACTGTGCAGAATATTTTCCATCCTCTCTGCCATCCTGCACCTGGGCAATGTGACGTACACACAGTCGGAGGCCACTGAAGTCCTGGATGTTGGACCTGCTGAAGTTTTGTCCACACTGTCTAACCTGCTCAAAGTACGTTCCCGAAGTGAAACAATTGATTATGCTAATTGCTAAATTATCATCTGGAGTTATCATCTACAGTCTCCATTTGATTTCTGGTGTTCAATAAAAAGCCTGTACTTGGGATGAAATCACAGTAACTCTTGGAAATGAACTGCGTCATCACTACACCTAAAATAGCTCTCTGTTGTTGTTTAAGAACAAACATGTTTCAACCTGTTGTTGTTTAAGAACAAACATGTTTCAACCTGTTGTGTTTGAGTCATTACTAGGGCTTTTGTGTGGGATAAATAATGTGTGACAGTGTTGTGAAACTCTCTGTATAACTGTTTTTCTAGGTGAAAAAGGAGCAACTGGTCAAGGCTTTGACCAAGAGGAGAGTAATGACCGCCAACGCCACCGTAGTATCGCAGTACACACTACAAGAGGTATATAGTGAAATGTAGTATTAGAGCTGCCCCTTTATGTTTAATTATTAAATATGATATGAATATGTTTAATATGAGTTGAGGTCTGCAAAAGCTTTTTATTTCACTTGAGTTTGAGTTGTAATTAGCTTTGTGTGGTGTTTCTGTGCGTTTAGGCCTCCACAGTGCGGGACTCCATGGCCAAGTCTTTATACAGCGCTCTGTTTGACTGGATCATCCTTCACATCAACCACGCAATGTTCAACAGACGAGACATGAAGGAGTCGGTCACCGTAAGTCTCGCAGGCATAAACTGCAGCATTGGCTGCAGGAGGCCTACATGTTTAGTCAAATTGGACAGGGAAAAACTACTTTCAATCTGCATGATTTTGACTTCAAAGTTAATTTGCCCACTGGAACATTTTTAAATCATATTCAAATATAACAAAGTATCATCAAATGCAATGCTGAAAAGGGAATTATATGATGTGCTCTCGTGTATCTGAAGTCAAAGTTGCATTTCATATCAGAAATACAAACATGCATAAGAACATAGGTTTATCGTCACTTAATGTAGCTATTGAATATTATGATCAAGGTTCTAGTGTGCTGCTGTTTTGTATGTTGGTTATGAATTGTGCTGTTTTCTGTTGTGTTTTTAGTGTTTGTCCATCGGCGTCCTGGATATGTTTGGATTCGAGAACCTCCAGACAAACAGCTTTGAGCAGCTGTGCATCAACTACTCTAATGAGAAACTGCAGTATTACATCAACCAGCACGTCTTCAAGCTCGAGCAAGTCAGTGTTTTTTTTTTTTTTCTTCATTTGAATCTTTCGTGACATTCAGGGGTGGTTAGTATTCATTCTGTATTTGGTCTCTGCATGGCCGGCACTTTTTATTAAATGTCCTTTAAGTGTTTCTTGGTGCTTTCCATTTTTTGTTTATTATTTTTGAATCCAGTTGGCATTAAGTAGTCTTGAAACTTGCAGACACTGTATTTACTGTTTGGCTGTTACGAATACATCTCTTCGTCAGTGCCACAGAGACACATTAATTTACATTTACCCCCGAGTAACCGATTTACATATTTGTTGAAATTTCAATATATTACAGGAAGATTATGTGTCAGAGGGCATCACCTGGCAAAACATCGACTACACTGACAACAGCGGCTGCATTCAGCTGATCAGCAAGGAGTCAACTGGACTCTTTGACCTGCTGGATATGGAGAGCAAGTAGGTGAACATGTAACATTCCCCCCCGCTGTGATTTCTCACACTCAACATATGATGGGAAATTAGCAGTAGCTAAAAAGGCTGTGATGCACTGCATTGGACACTTGTTTTGCAATTCTCTATGTATATGTATTTGTCCTTACCAAATAAACATGAAATTAAATTAAGTGATGGTAATATCATATTAATATCATATGGGTCAAAGAAATTAAAATGCATGTTTCGATCCTGCTTGGATCTTTGTCGGGTCAAAATGAAAGGATATCAAATTCATGTTACATGGATGTCAACATGCCTTAAGGAAGCAAAACTGCATGCATGTTCATTGTAAATTGATATTAGAAAAAACTCAAAAAAATAAATATTATTTTTGTATTGTATAGTTTTTTCAGTAAAAATTCAGTGAAATCATCATCTCAGCAAGTGTTTTTCTACCTTTCTAGTCGATGAGTTGATGTTGCTGTTGATATTCTTTACCACATACCGTATGTTATGCATATGTATTCGTATGGTGAAAGTCAACTGTTGATTGAGTCCCGTTTTAGAAAGAGCTTTGTCCGCTTGGCTTTTCGCTTGCTATGTTAACATTTTGTCCGAGCTGTGTCCGCTATTTTCGTAGATTCCTCTTGGAATGCGTGCTTACGATCTGGCACCTGGTCGCTATGTTTTTTTATAGAGGTTGGTGCCCAGAAACGCCCCGAACAACACAAAATAAGAAAATACAGGCAGAAGGCCTGGTCTCTGCAGATACAGACACCGCCACACAGTTCTAGTGGGTTATAACTGAGGATTCCTTTGTATGGGTCGATACATTGTTTTTTAGGAAACGGATACTGATATTCTGTCTTTCTCTCTGTGTATCTTCAGAGTCCCTCAGGCCACAGATGAAACCCTGTTGGACAAGTTGAAGCAGCAACATAGGGACAACCCATTATTTGTTCTGTCCTCACATGGAGAGCCTACTTTTGTCATTCGACACTTTGCTGGAAGGATTAAATATCACATCAAGGTGGGGTATATTTCCCACACTGCAAACATCTTTATTCTACAAAGTAAATAATACACATTTGAAATTCAACAAAAGTACACTGTAACACAGTGATGGGTCTGCAGTAGCCTTGTTAGATAAGCCACCGTGAGAAAAACCTGGAAAATCTTTGAACTAAGTGAATGATTAATGCTGCGCCCTCCCCCCAAGAAGACTGTTGTTGCACTGTGAAGTTGAAGGTTGTGAATACAAGTAATGCATGTGGGGCTCCCTTGTGCAACTGCAAGAAGAAAACAAGGAATACAGCATGTTAATCGTGATTCTTTTTGTTCTAAAGGATTTCCGGCAGAAAAACACGGAGCACATGCGTCCTGAAGTCATATCACTTCTACGGAGCAGCGAGCGGGCGTTTGTTCATCAGTTGGTTGCATCCAGTCCAGAAGCTCTGTTCAGATGGGGAGTCCTCCGAGCCACCATCCGCATCCTCGCAGTATTCAAGAAACTGGGACGCCAGCGGGCAGAATCACGTAAGTAGCTTTAGTTGCTAATCGAGCTGACATCTAAGCATACACTCTATATTTATATGTATTTATTTGAGTCACAGACCAAAGTGATGTCTTTTTGGTATGACACATGTATTTTTTTTACATGTTCATTTTCAGCAGCTGAAATAATTCACCTTGTTTAAAAAAAAAAAAAAAAAATGTCAGATGCATCTTTGCAGGAATGACATGTTTGTTTAACTGATGTTTTCTGAATGACTCAGTCAGCTTCCATCTCATCAACATGTTCTTATTCTTTTGAGAAATGTTTCATTACATACAACTGATTTGTTGTTTTGTCGCCACAGTATCTGCTCGACGAGGCTCTCGCAAAACCCTCAAAGAGATGAAAAAGAGCAGCAGTGCTTTGGAGAGACTGTCCAGGTAAATGTACTACACTAATGCGGTTATAGTGGATTCTACTGCCACTGACACGTCTCTGTTCCAACTTACTTTTCATTATGATACAACCCAATGTATTCAAACTGACAATGGGTTTTAAATCAGGCAGGCATTTTCTGTTTTAGAGAATTAACAATTGATTAACAACTGTAGCGATCGATCATCTAGATTACATCACAAACACAGGCACAAATACTATATTAATTACTTTTTCATTCATTTACTCATTTATTCTTAGATAATTAGTTAGATAAGCTTTATTTATTAAGGATATCTCATTGAGATCTCTTATGAAAGAGAAGCCTTAGACCATATTACATAAACACAAGATCACAACAAGAAAATGTATTCTCACAAAACAACCGTCACACTCTTTTTCAAAGACAAAATAGTGACCCAGAACAAACAATGCATGTGCCTTAACATTAATGGTCACCTGTTACTGTATGCTTGTCAAAAGAAAAAAATACACCTTAAAATAAATAATAAATAATAAAAGTACCTTTCTGACATTTACAGCAACAGCCTGACTCTGGATTTCTCCTTTGATCGCTCTGATGAACATCCTCTTGATGCATTTGAAGACATCTTTGTCAATTATGAAAAGAGAAAGTAAGTGGGCCTCATGGCTTTAGTTTAAACACACTGATTTTGATGTGTTAGCTTTTTTGTTTTTTATTTCCAGAGCTGCATGTTGAATGGAAACACTTCATCTTTTTTGTCTTTTCTGCAGGAAAAATCGAGGCAGTCGACACAAGCAGCTCATTCCAAAGGTAAACTGCTAATGGTGGTGTAGGAGCCACATTAGAGTTAATACGATGTTTGGTTATTTAGTAGCAAAGACGTTGACATGCTCCTTTAGTAAGGCTACTGATTACGTCATAGCATTGAGCACAGAATGAATCTGGTTGAGTAAACTTTTAAAACAGAGTCTGAAGATTCATTTTGCGAGAAGGTTATTTGCCAATACACAGACGACAACAGTGACAGTGGTAATGTGGATTACCAGAGAGAGAGAGGAGATTGCTGCTACAAACGGGTGCAGTGTTGGTGAAGCTCACAGCTTTTTACATAATTTCAAAACCAGCACTCTTACACTGATGTTTGTCCATCTTAAAAAGTGAAAATGAGTTTGTTCATTCTTCAGCTCATCCTTTCATCCATGTCTCCCTCCAAAGTCCTTTTGTTGCGGGAGTCAGAAAGCTTACAGACTTTATTCTGTTTCTTCAAACAGAACCTCGTGGATTTGCAGTCCCTCAGACATATTGTTGGACTCGCCGCACACGACCAAACCAGCAAATTCATCTTCCACCCTCATCGGAGGACAATGCCCCCGACAGTTGGCACTCAGTTTCAGGTTTGTTCTCTCTGCACCTTTTGCTGACCATTATGGCTCTGTTTCATAAAGGATAACTTTAATCATCACTTCATGTTGCATTCATGTTTGTGGCAGGGAAGAGTTTGATTCAAGTCTCGAAATGAGATTCATTGTTTGCAGAGGCCGACTCACGTACTGTACTACAAGAGTACAGAGAATGAAAAGGGGGATGGCTTTTGAAAAAACTCCAAACAGTTCCTTTCATTTTAGGAAAAAGATAATATACTATCATAATAACAAAACAATCAACCATCGCTCACTGCACTTCTGTGTCTCACAGACCTCACTCGGAAAGCTGATGGAGGCAATTGAAAAAGCCGAGCCATTCTTTATTTTCTGTGTTCGCTCCAACGCTGAAAAGGTAACGGCATCTGTGATTCTGTTCCATCATCCTCATTGTTAATGTAATCCTACATGTTGGACCGTATAACACAGGTCATCACTGGGGGAAATGTTTTGCTTTTGCAGAAGGAGCTGCACTTCGATGATGAACTTGTGCTTCGGCAAATCAAGTACCATGGAATACTGCAGATGGTTCAGATCCAGAAGTCCGGCTACAGTGCCAAATACACATTCGAGGTGGGCAATCCTTCTGAATTATGTTTTTACGCTTGGTTTAGGTGAAAAAGTTGGTGTACCGTTAAAAGCAAAATTTGACAAAGTGCAATGGAAACAGATTTAGCAAATATATGATGAAGTACATGATGCATGAGACTTCCACTTCCACTGAAGCTTCTGGTCTGCTGAAGAGATGAAAGATAGCAGCAGATTAAGGAGTCTCGTCGTTGCTCCACACAGATCTGATGTGACCTTCTTCACATTATTACATTAAAAACAAACAGAAATGTCATATTTCTATCAAGTTTCCTGCAATGTTTTTCACCGTTTGAGGTCGACTGGTGCTCTTTTAATTACATCATCTTGCTGCGCCCTCTTCTTCTGCAATGGTGAAATGGTTTTCCGACTGTAGAATTGGTGCCACCTACTGCTCATCTGGGTGAACCAGCTCCTAATAATTGCATAACTTTAGCGGATGAAAACAAACATTGATTCGCATGTTCTTTCGCAGATTTTATCGAAATTCAAGTTTGTGACACATTTAGAAGGAAACCTGGCTAGTGAGAAGAAAGCACTTTGCACTTCTGAAACCATTTTCTTTTGATGACAGGGATTTTTTGAGAAGTTCAGAATGTTGCTTCCAAAAGGAGCTACTGTGACGCCAGAGCACATAACTGAACTGCTTGAGAAGATGGAGCTGGATAAGACCGCTTATCAAATAGGAAAAACCAAGGTAAATATTCTTGATCATGTCAGTCATTTATTCTGAACTTATGGTCCTCTGTATCACAATGGTCAGAGGATGAAACGTTGCCATGCCTGGGAAATTACTTCATACTTAGGTCACCCATGAGTACTGCATGTACCCTATTTCTGTTGATATGTTTTGAATTTAACGCATCCAACAAATGACGTGACAAGCAGGAATTTTGTGAACATTAAAATGTCTCTTAAAGTTCATTATTGTCATGAATCACTTCCTAAAAAGACATAGCAGATTTCATGCTTTACTTAAAGTCATAAAAACACATAAAAGTCACATAATGTAAGTAATGCATGTATTAAAATGTACCACAGATAACACAGTATAGATGTTCCCAGTGGTTTCATCATTTGTGTGGCTCTCTTTCATCTACTCAGGTGTTTCTCAAGGAGAAGGAGCGGCAACTGCTCCAAGACACTCACAACAAAGAAATGATGCGTCACATCATCATCATGCAGCGCTGGTTCCGTGCCATTCTGTTAAGGATGCACTTCCTGCAAAAAAGAGATGCCACAATGATTATACAGGTACCATTCATCGTATAAAATACTGTAAAAAAGAGCAAACAACAAAAGAAAATCTTTTTATTATTTACAACAATAGAGTATTAAGTGTTTAAGAACAAATACTGACACCAGTGCCAAATAGCAATAACAGTAAATATAGTAAAATAATAAAATAGAAAAAGTAAATTACAACAATGTAAGATTAAAAAGTAAAGTTATAAAGTGTATAAGAAGTAATACAACAGTGCCTAGTAGAAACTAAAACAGAAAAATAATATTGTACATCCCTGTGTCTTTCCTACTCGGTATCCTGTCGAAAAAAGAAAAATAAAGTCACACAAACGAGTTAAAGTACAACAGATTAAAGTTGACAGAGGATTTCCGGTGGTTTTTTTTTTAGAGAAACTGGCGTGGGTTTTATGAGAACCAAAACCGAGCTGCTACGGTGATCCAGACAGCATGGAGGAGTTCACTCAAGAAGTCAAATCACCAACATAAGACGGATGATAAGAACATGTCCAAGGCCCGGCCTGGACGGGACAGGTACGTACTAAACCTACACAACTGCATGTTTTTAGAAAAGAAGCCAGCACATGTATTTTAGCAGGTTCCCCAAGACACGTGAAAATGAAAAGTGTAAATATTGGGTCCATTTTGTTGACATAACATGACGGGTGTACTGGGATAATGTGCTGCATGCCATCCACCCAACCCTGACTGAAATGAGCCTCTATGATCACAATTTTACTCAATGTTTGTTTAAAAACCAAATCAAATAGTGCGCTTGTCTTTGAAAAAACAATTTTCTTACAAAGCCATAGAAGCAATGTAAATAAAAATGCTAGTTACTGTAGTGGTCAAATATTAAAAAGCATAAACAAATATTTTTGGCATTTTCTGTTCTGTTCAGTTTACTGTACAGCATGTGCATTTTAGGTGGAATTTGATTCCAAACTGAAAATAAAGCATAAGCCTTTGTATTATGGATATGTTTTTGTGATGCCAGTCTGATTTAGTGGCTCTTACATAACAGTTTGACAAAAAGGGAGTTGACCAGGCAGCAAAAAGTGGAGCTCAGCCCCAACAGGACCCAGCAGAGGTCCAGGAGCAGAGAGAAGCGAGAGGGCAGAGGATCCCCTCCCCCTCTCAACAGGCCCCTCTCCCTCCCACTGGAACCTAAAGTTGGCAGTGATGACCGCACCAGCCCCTCTAAAAGCAGCTCGCTACAGCGCTACACAGATGGTGGGGCCTTCAAGGAGAAGGCGGAGCGGTGGACGGGAAGAAAGAGCGACGGAGAACGGACGGATGAATCAAGTCCAGAACTACGGCGGCGACAAGGCGTTCGGAAAGAGTTTCAGTAAGCATCCTAAAGTCAGAGAAATCTTTCTCCACAAATGTCGGACATCTGTTAATATGGCCCCAACAAGCTCTTTTAATAAATCATAAACTTCCTTTGTGTCTACATGGCAATCATTTTTATCTTTATGCTGGTACCAATACTTGCACAGTCCCACAATAGTCCACAGCTCTGCTCTTCTTTCCTTCTGCAACGCAGGCTCAAAGGGAAGTCCTTGTCTGTTGATGAACTATCAACGATCAGCTCATCAGGCTCTGATGGCTCACCCTCTACCAACGAGGTAATCTTTGTCAATATGGTATTACATCATTTTAGAAACTCTAGAACATTCAATCCATTTAACGTTTTGCTCCTCATACAGTTGCAAGTGTCCTGTACAACAATAAATGTTGGCATTTCAAAGAACTGTAGTTATGTGTGCTGTAAACTGACAACTACACAAATGGAGGCTCCTTACGCATGAATCAAAGAAGGGCTCCCAGTCTGTGCCTCATCACGTTTCCTGGCCCAATCAGGTCAGGGTGCGTTTCCGCAAGCAGCCCAAACGCAAGCGGCGCTTAGCCTACGCCCGCAGCAGTCTATTGAACTTTGGGATCTCCAAGGAGAGCGAGTACTGGAGCTTTCCGCTGCCTCCCATCAGCCCCCATGTAGCCAACCTGAGGGGCGCGGCCAGTAGCATGGATCTCCGGGCCTCCAAATCCCAGGTCAAGGTACTGACCGAAGGGACATTTAGACCGACCACGGCTCTCCTCTGCATGCAGGCCTTGCATGTGTATGTCCCAAACGGATTGAAGGTTGCATTGCTCTGGGACACTTATCGTTTCTGTGCCGCAGCCAAGGAGAAAAAAAAAAAAGTTCTCTCGTTTCCGAAACACAAAAAGGAAATCTTAAAAGCCCATTTCTGATATTGTTTGACTCTTTTTTTTTTTTTTTTTTTTTTTTTTTTTTTTTTCTTAAATGAGCTTCAGGTCAGCAGGTACAGTTCAGAGTTACCACAGAATATGGTGTATTGCTTTTCAGTCACTGTTTCTTCGTCACTTTAAAATGAAGACGGGGATTGTAACTTTAATTATTTTAGCTTGTTGCTTAATTTCTGTTCATTTTGTTCATGTTTATAGTACAAAAACCTAAAATACCATACAATGAATGAATTATGATTAATGAATCTGATTTAGGCAATTATATGACACTATTTGATTTTTGTTCAGTCTTTTGTCTTTTGTCATGGACACACTTTAATCTACTGTACATGGCATCATAACATAAACTAATCATTGAATAAACATCACTGGAATATTGTTACTCACAAAAACTCACATTTAATAATGAACATAATTTATAAACGGGGGAAGATTTAAGAATCACTTGAATCTGTAAATAACAAACGTTTTAACACAATGTTATTGATATATGTACTAACTTTGCTCATACAGATTAAATCCAAAAAGGTCAACGTTCAGCTGGTGGCAGGAGACAGTGCAGCTTTGCATGAGTTAAAAATGGTGAAGGACTACTGCTATGTTGCTAATAATTCATCAGTTTTATGTGGTGTGGTTTGGTGGTGGTGCAGCCGCTGCATGGTGGGGAAAGGTGGTTTTCTTACGATAGTTTGTTCTTTCGAGTTTTTGGTTAGCAAGTTATATATTATGGCTTAGAGCATGTTCATGTTTTGATACTGTTGCAGGTACCAGCAGAAACTGATGGGTCAAGGTTCAGTTTTCTAGCCAAAAGCACCAATGAGGACTCGGGACAACGGGGATCTAACCAATCACAACTCACAACTCCTGAGAGGTAAAACTCTCTCACTCCAGTTCAAAGGAAATTGTTCAATGTTTTCAGGACCAAGCTTCATGTTTTAACAATACTTACTGTAGTTGATATATTGCTGCATGGAGTTGATACAGACTGTCTTTTGTACAGGATTTGGTTTCTCAGCAAATTCCTGAAAAAGCGGGCGCCTAAATATTCCCCGGTCAACGACCCTCCATCAAATACAGGTGACCAAAAGCAGCAATCTTAATATATTTAGTTGTACAATGCAGAGTATTAGAAATATACTCCTACACTTTAAATATGAAGCAAAAGGGACAGTTGAAAGCACTGTAGTAAATGTATGTGGGACTTATCTTTACTGCCATCTGGAGGTTATTTTCTGATCATCTTGAAGAACAATCCTGTTCATCACCAGTAGATTTCTTGTTAAACTGTTGAACTGTCGTGTCAGACTAATAATGCCACATCTCCCTCGTCTGACTGCAGTCACCTTGGCCAGCTACACTCCACATCCCTACCACAGGTCAAACCACGACAGTGAGAGGGTCAGCCGAAACCCGACCATTCGAATCAGCCGGGCCACACGGGCGTTGCAGGGTAACACGTCTCTGGACCGCGAGATCACCGACCCCAACGAGCTGCGAAACCTGGACGAATTCCTCGGCAATCAGGTGAGATCTACACCGGAGGAGGAGAGCAGCTAACTCGGGTTTTACTTTCAGCACGTTCAAATCTTGACACACATATGGCTCTCGCTTGTTTCTACTGTAGATGTGCAGTCATATACTGTCGCCCAGCTACAGAATCTCACACTTTTTATCTATCCACAGAATAAATATACATTTAGCACACACATCCAGCTGTCATGGATGGGGCAGTGTGAGTGGCTGAGGGGCGATATGGTGTACATAACCAACAACAACAATGTTGTTAAAAGTGGCATTATTAAATTAATGTGTAACTGGGGGGGAACACTGTGAAATAACTTTGGTAAAAGTGCTACAGAGTCATTTTAAACTAGATTATTTTGTAAGCATGCAACATTATAAAAACAGGATTAAGGGCTATTTCAACTGTTAATGAACAACTTTATTAATTAATTCATAAATTAATCTAATAAAATTTGTTTTTAAGTCTGTAATTTGTATTTTTATGTGAAACTTATTTGCTGCCTTCTTAGGAAAGACTCCCTTGGAAAAGAGATTATATATCTCGATGGGATTATCCTGCTAAAAGTAAAGGTTCAATAAAGGTCAAATTAAAAACTAGCTCGATTTTATGTGTAGAGTTTTGATAATGTATGAATTCACAATTTACTGGTCAATGTACACAGACATAAAATATATGTAATGTGTTCATTTTCATAGTGGAAGAGTTACACAATTTTTTTTTTTATTATTATTGTCCAATCTCCAAAGAATGTTACCCCGGCAGCCAAAAGGTTAAATCACAGGCCACTTAACCGTCCTTTGTTGCATGCCATACCCCTCTCAAATGTGAAAAATGTTGTGTTCCACCTGTTCATACTTTCCTCGTCTTGGTCCTCAGGTGAATGAGTTGCGAAGTAGAAAAGATCTGTCACCAACAGAGAGCATCTTCCTCTCAGCCACCATGCAGTTCAGAGATACCATCAAAGGCATGTACTCCGTCAAGGTCAGTTCAGCTTCTTCCTCTGTACAATCTGTAAGTCTTAACCATTAAGTCACTTATTGTTGTTTTGCTACTGAATGTCTTACAAATGAGCCAAATTAAGATGGTGGAAAGTGGTCACTGACTTTTCATGAACACTCTGCGACCAACAGAAGCCCCAAATTGGCTACAAAGATCTGATGAAGGGCTACCGCAACAAAGTGAACACACTAGCAGGGTCCAAGAAGAAGACGGAGGTCTCGTTGGTGGTCAACTTGTTTCAGTCTGTGCTGGACGGCTTTATAAGGGGCGAGCGAAAACGAGTGAAGTCTGAACCAGCCAAGGTAAATCGGAGATTTTCAGTCAATCGTCAGTCTCTAAACGACTTGGTGGGTATAAACTATCCCTTGACTCGTTCATAAATCTCACTTCTGGCTTTTCTCAGGCCACCAAGACGACGACGAAGAAGAGGAGGAAAAAGGAAAAATGTGTACGTTGAATATCATTATCTGCATTGTGAAGTTTTTGCATTGCACGTCCATGTAACTCATCCCAGTGCATTGTCTGTACATCCTCTCTCTACAGCCTAATAGTCCTCTGGATCACCTGTTCAGCACATACCAGGTGAACATCATGCAGTCGTGTGACTTGTGTGGCTCCTACATCTGGGGAATGGAGAAAGCCTACATGTGCAGTGGTGAGTTCAAAGAGCTGCATGAACACAAAATGTGGTTGTTTTTTTAATGTTCAAAAGAGGGACACAATTAAATTTAACTCTTTTTTTTTTTTTTTCCCTCTTTTTTTATTTTAAGCTTGCAAGTTAATATGTCACAAGAAATGCCTGTCCAATATCATCACAGATTGCTCGACACGCTGTGCCAGACAGGTAGATTAACATTTTTAAATACTCCTACAAATACCATATTATGATAGAATAACTTTATTTTAACCTCCTCTTGTCTTTTCTTGTGATAGGATGACAGTGTACCAGGCTCCCTTCACTTTGGGGTGCAGGTGTCTGTCCTCACCAGTAAAGCCAACCCTGTGCCCAAAGTGGTGGAGTTGTTGCTGATGCACGTGGAGCTGAACGGCCTCTACACGGAGGGTATTTACCGCAAGTCGGGCTCAACCTGCCGAGCGAGGGAGCTCCACCAGATTCTGCAGACTGGTAAGTAATTCTCTGCACACCAGCCTCAACTTGTAATGCACAAAATGTTGTTTTAGGAACACAACAAATCTATTCAAATTAGTCAGCTTATGTTAGAGTTCAACATAACATTACACGACTGGTGTGCAGCAAGGACAGCCACAGGATTTCCCATATTCTCTCTACATTCTTTCACTCCTCTGTTATTGTGTATGTTCACTTATTTGTTGTTGAAATTAAGGGAAATAATAACTTCAGAACTCATGATACCTTGTATGCTGTGTTTTTAAAACAATTTTAAGGAACTATAAAACACAATACTTTGAATCACATCCTTTGACCCCTGATTATGAGGAATGAAAAGTCATAATAATATTATTGTATGTTTTTTGGTGCGTTTCATCTGTGTGTTCTGTTTTGTGGCATTAGATCCTGAAGGGCCCTGTTTAGACAACTACTCCATCCACACCATCACAGGTCTGGTTAAGCGTTGGCTCAGAGAGCTGCCGGACCCCCTCATGACCTTCTCCCTCTACAGCGGCTTCCTGCATGCCGTGGGTGAGTAAATATTGATGGTATGTTAAACTGAAAAAAACAGCCAATCCCCACATTGGAGAAGCTGCAACTAGTCATTTCTTTTGGCTTATTTGCTAGAAAATTACTTACCGATGAATCAATTATTAAAATAGTTGCCGATCAATGAATAAGAATAATCCTTTGAGCTTTATTTATGATCTACTTGTCATAAGTGATAGAAATTCCTGATATGAATGTTACTCTGACCAGATTTTCAAGTTCTCTAGGACTGCTCCCTCTAAGTCGATTAGTCAACTAATCTGTTATTTTGGTTTTAGTCATCTAAGATTTCTTTAGGCAATTAGTCATTTTTTAAATGTTTTCTCATGCTGAATGACTTATTTCAAAAAAACTTATATGCACTTTATAATTTATAGTGTTGCTTTTGTGTGATTCTTTGTGGAGAACCTTGGTTCTACAGATCTGTCGATTAAATCAACTAATCGATTAGACGCCAAAATCCTTTGTTTGAAGGGCAACCCTGTTGATCTCCATGTTTTTTTTGGCCCCAGAGCTGCCAGAGAAAGCTGAGAGGATAAGGGCTGTATACCAAAAGGTTGATGAACTTCCGCCTGCCAATTACAACACGTTGGAGCGACTCATCTTTCACCTTGTCAGGTAGGACGATCCCTTATTCCCTTCTTCTGTGTCTACTCATTAACTGTAATGCTTATGTCCTGTCTGTAGCCAAAAAAAAAGATTTCCACAATATTCTAAAATGTGTGATGCGAAGAATCCTCCACTCCTCACAGTGATTATTTGATTCTGTTGTCGACTTGTGTGAGATAAAAGTCCTTTGAGAGCTTCATGTGAGTGTCTTTTTTTTTTTTTTTTTTTTAGGGTTGCAAAGGAGGAAGAGCACAATAAGATGTCACCAAGCTCTCTTGCTATCGTGTTTGCCCCCTGCGTACTGCGTTCACCTGATGTGGATGACCCCTTCCTGGGTATGAAGGATGTGGGCAAGACTACAATGTGAGTGATACTGCACACTCCACTCTTCAGGACATTGTATTTTATTTATTTGCAATTTTGCAATACAAAGTGGAAAGAGTGCAAATACAAGAAGTCTAAGATAACAATAAGGTGCAAATACAAATATAAATACAGTATATACAATCCAAAAATTAGTACGGATCATAAAGATATAAAGAGGTCACCGGTAGGGATCAGTCTAGGTGGGGTCCTCAAAATACTGTACGTGCTCTTGTTGGATACACGGTATTTATTTCTAGAGATGGACATTGTTTTTATGGGGGTGTATTCATCTTCGACCGTGTTGCCTGCAGGTGTGTTGATATCCTGATCTGTGAGCAGCTCAGACGCTACAATGAGAAGATGCAGAATATCCAGGAGCTGGAATACGCAGAGGCCCTGGCTGTCAATCAGCTCAAACTGAGGAGACAAAACACGGTGAGGGAAAACTTCGAGACCAAAAGAATAATACCTGGGTCAATTTAAGTTTTTACATCCGGCAATCTGGCTGGAATAAGATACATAATACTGAGGAAAACTGGGAGATGGCTAGTGTAAGACAGAGTTAGCCACACTGTCACCCAATATTTAATGCATATAATGTTTAATCAAAGAAAAAACACCTTTTTTGCATCTAAAAGACTTGATGGATACACTTTTACATTCTTAAGAGTATGTTACAGTAGTAGCTCATTTTTTTGGAATAAAATGAATTTGATTTGAAGCCAGTGTCTTAATTTATCAGCTGAAACCCAAACCTACTCCAACCACTGTGATCTCTGTGCAGCTTGTTGAAAAGCCTTCAGAGCTCGATGTTCCAGACCAAACAAATTCTGACGAAATGGAGAGGACCCTCATCGATAGGATCAAATCCATCAAGCAAGAAAAGTGAGCTGAGATTCTTTTCATTGAAGTTAAATGCCCGGTGGGTAATGCATATAAATGACATGAGTTTGAATAATAATATCTTGTTTTGTTATTTCCAGGGTGGACTTGGCCTGCAGGTTACCTGACCTGGAGGAAGAGCAATCTGACAATGACAACCTGGACTCATCGTCGTCGATGAGCTCAGACAGTCAAGAGGACATCCTGGGCAGCCTGGACTTGGAAGGTCAGTAGAGAGATATGGTATGTTCCCCTTCCTATGGATCTAAAGAGACAGATCATTAGAAAAAAAGAACAAAAATGTTGATGTGATTAGGTCGTTTTTTTTCACCGAACTGAGACAACAGCTTTTTTGCAGGACGATCCTGCGTTGTTGTTATTGTTGTTGTTTGTCGCTGGACTAGCCTCATACAAATTCATGAGAGGGCTGTGTTCTTTTTACACAGGGATAAAGTCTGGACATGGCCAAAGGCAGGACAAAAAACAATCAAACCTGCCTTTACATCACACCACTGCACACTTCTTATACTCTTTAATCATATACTGCCAGTTCACCCTCAGTAGAATAACTGATTCTATTTATATCAAAAGTATTTTGTTCATCGTTTCCAAAATTAAGCTACAATATCAAACCAACACAAGAACTTGGGATTGTGTGTGTGTGTGTGTGTGTGTGTGTGTGTGTGTGTGTG
>NW_022280062.1:3138788-3140246 GCF_004355925.1 Anarrhichthys ocellatus | reverse complement strand
TGTGTGTGTGTGTACTACAAGCTCATACCAGAAATGTTTGCCAATCTGATGTTTCTAGTACCAAGAAAGGTGACCATGCGATTAAAAACCCAGAAACCCGACTGCCCACCTAAACCTGCTGACCTGGCGCAGAGAGTCAGAAGTCTGATGTCTCCGATAGATGATGCCCAGAGAGAGTTCGCACCAGGACGAATGACAGATGTTACCCAATCCATGTGCTTCCTGCCCGACAACCAGCCCCAGATCACCAACAAAACGTCCAATAGGAGATTTGAAGACCTGGACATCCCTTACATCGATGAGGATGAAGATTTAACCTGCACATAACACCACAAGTTGTAATAATTGGAATATTCCCAAGTATGTGTTAAAAGATTTGTAAATGTCAAAAAAATAACTGTGCACTTTGTTTTGTAGACTTTTTCCATTTTTCAATGCTGCTATGGAAACAAAGTGCTTTGCGACGGTAGATGGTACGGGCTGTCCCTTCAGGGTTTTTATAACTGATCTGGAGAAGAACCAACAGCAAGGACTACTCGGCCTCTTCATATTTCTATGCACTGTATGTGATATAAAACGGATTTCAAAAATGTACAGTTCACATTTTATAAAAGGTAGGTACTTATGTGAAGCTGTGTGACCAGCAGTGTTTCATCCATAGAGAAAAACATGGTGAGCAACTAAGGATACAAGTCCCTCCTTTACCAGTGTACATTATTCTGAGCTCCACCACTGTGGTATTAATGGGATTTTTATGGTGTTTGTGGGGGAAAAAAATGTCTTGTAAGTGTACCAAAAAGGCGTGGTCGGAGAATCGGAGTGCTTCTTGATTACACAGAGCGACATTGCGTTTCGGGGCATTGTTCATCTAAAACTTTTTTCTTATGTTTTTCTGCTCTTCATGTTCCTGTGGTACTGCTGTGACTGACCATTGATTCAATACACCTGAAAGGGGAATGGGCATATTGCTACCTTTTAGACTGACTGAAAATACTTCCCTCTGTAACTTCTCTTGGCTGTGCAGTTTCACAAAGTAAATGTTTTGTCTGTACATGTAGGTTTTTTTTAAAACATGCATGCCTGTACATTTTACACGGACTAATGCGTATTGGGGTGAACATCCTCAGGGTTTGACTTTTGTGTAATAAACTGACCATTTTCAAACGTCTCATGCTGTATTACAGATGTCTATAACCAATACTCCAGCTTTGACAATGACAAGTCTCTTAACGGTATATTGCATATTCTGTTCAAATATTAGGTACAGAAAAATTACTGTACATGAAGCACTGCCCAACATAAAAAAGAACATGAAATGTTTGAACAGAAATGTATCGGTTAGAAACTAAAGACCAGATTTTATATTTCGAAATGCTATATTATAATTATTCCTATGGTGCTTTTTCCTGTCTCTATTGTATTTATTGAAAGACCACGCTATTGATTAAAGATGGGGGG
>NW_022280062.1:3132663-3138688 GCF_004355925.1 Anarrhichthys ocellatus | reverse complement strand
AACGCAATGGGTTCCATGATTTGTTGCTACAAATTTATACTCTACTGGATTACACTAACACTACAGGATATTGTACAATAGATTTAATATAAAAACAAATTTAATATGATTTATTTTGAATGGTTAAATAGATGAAATATATCTGGAACCACGTATTTAGTGTATTATGTGTGGAAATTGTACTTCAGGTGGAAGTTTAAGAACTGCCCTTTTACGTCAATGAGATCATGGAGGAAAATAACAGCTACAGCAGACCATTCTGGGCAAAATATTGATTATCTATTCAATGTAACCGACATGTTAATCCAAACTTGTTCGTCGGTAACCCTTTGCATTGTTGGTGAAATTACTCATTCTAGATCTTAATTTTTTTAAATACGGCTCTCATGCTTTATGATGTATATCCCTAATTTGATCCTAGTTAGATGTCCAAACTTCCAGTTTTTTTTAGTGACTCACTGTAAATTTCCCACAGTTACACACACTCTGTGACAGTTTTCCAGCACAAAAGTTTTCTCTTCCCAGAAATGAAAAACACTTAATTTGATGACCTAAAATGAACCCTAATGTAAATTGGAAGATAGACAACTTAATTTTGGGATATTTTGAATCACTTGTAATGGTGACAATATAAACAATCAGCCAAGAAAATTGATTTTCTCCTGTCTTCTTTAATTTCAAATGGATTTCTAACACTTTATTTAAGTCAATAAAATGTAAAGCTCTATAGGCATTGTTTGCTTTGATGGTGTGTCCTTTTATTTACTGTTGAACCAATTTCTACCACATTACTACACCATACTTTGCCATTTTGTCATTATTTTTATGGTGTTTTTTTAATTTAAACTGATGTTAGCAATATATTCTCATTCATGATTTATTCTACGAAGACGTATATCATTTGTTATTGTGAGCCTGCATTGTATTTTATTGGGTTGTGTAAACATCTGTCATGTTCTACTAATTTTCCAGTACATAGACAGGGGACAACAACCTATAACATTTTCAACTTAACAAAATATGACATATAATATAATATATAAAGCAGCACACATACAAAAACATCACACTTACTGTACATATCATAGTATGGGCACTTCCAAAGTAGGTAGCAGAAAATGTAATTCACCTACTTTTGTCAACAACAACAAAAATGACTAATCTGAAATTAGTGTAAGAAAAGAGATTCAAGGACTTGCACCCCTCTATTTATTTTTATTTTTTTGTTGTTATGTTGACTCTGAATTGTTTTTATTGTGTTTTGTGGAAGTAGCTGAACACCTTTTAAACTTTATTCATAAATCTCAGCCACTTCACAGTGTAGGATATTTATTCTAATATACCGAACGCGCGGTTAGATGTTTTGTTATTATTGTTTTGTGGAAGTAGCTGAACATCGTGTACACTTTCTTGATAAATTCAGCCAATCACCATATAAGGGATTTCCTCTTGTACACCCGAACCCGCGGTGTGATGTTCGCAAATCGCCATTTGAAGATGGGTAGCGCCAACGTATTTTCTTAACCAATCAGAACCACAGTTTGGACGTGCTCGTGCATCAGGCAGCCAATCGTTGAACGGTGTTGCACTGGAAGGGCGGGTCTACGTTTAGTTCAGGAAGAAGGGTTGAAGTGAGGTGGAGAAATCATCATTTAGGTAGCTCACTGCTAGCTGCCTATAGCCGACTTCCGAGGTGTTATGAGCTTTGTAGCCGAAATCAGTAGATTGTTTTAGTTTTAATAGGAGCAACGATGACCCTCTAACACCAAGAATGGACATAAGTTAACAATGACGGGGGAGAAAAAGAAGAAAAAGCGGCTGAACCGCAGCATTCTTCTTGCAAAGAAAATTATAATAAAAGATGGAGGAAGTGTGAGTTAAATATTTATTTATCTTCGTTAAGTGAGCTTTGCCGCTGAGCTAAACTGGCTCTCGGCTGCTGAAATTAGTTAGTAGCCTTGTTTATTTCATGAAAAACCTAGCAGTCGTAGCGCCATTTGTTTATATCTTTCTGTCTTTAATGGTCTGTCCCGTTAACCGTTAGCTGAGTCCGTGTGGCTAACACAGCTAACGTTAGCTCTGAAGTGGCTAATGTGAGCGGCCTAGTCGTTTACACGTCAGCCCTGGTAATGCAAACGTTCGGTGTGTATTTATTTATCGCCGCACAGTATCTCACTTAACCACTGTTATTTAGTCTAACTTTAAACAAGCAGTTAATGTTTAAGGGTGTCTCATGTTTGTTCAAATCTTCAAATTACGCGTGACGGTGCTTTATAAAGCAAAAACTGGCACTAACGTTAGCTCTCTAGCATATATGTCTAATTGGGGTTATTTTTTTATCCTGCTACAACAAACTGATAATCATTGTATTATCTAGCTAACTGTTTCTGAGACAAAGTAGTGTAACTTGTCAGTCTACGTAAGATATGTTTGGTCGATAATGTGGTTTAATACTTTAAAGGTTTGGCAACGTTGGTTGAATACAAGCACGCACGACGGTTAACGTTAAGTAAACATTTCCAGATAAGCAAACATATTGACTGCATCTGTTTAAAGACCTGTAACGAAGCTCATAACTATATGACGTCTGTTCAGAATGTGGTGCTGATGATTGGTTAAATGTCAGCTTGTTGTTTGCATGTACACTCAGCTGGGTCATTGGCACCTGTGGTCCAGGTACGAACTATAATATAATGTGATACGATGCCCTTAGCTGGAAGCGTCAACCTTCCTCAATGCACGGACCAAACAGACGACCAACTATCATATCAGAGATTCTAATTATTTGCGTCGTTTTTAAATGGTGAAAGTGATGATTGCCCCAAATTTAGGATTTTGGCAAAGAGCGAGTATGGTATGATTGTTATAAATACAGTGAGGCGTCAGAGATGGTGATGTAATCAGGTGGACAGCTATTCCAAACATTCTGGGTATCCAAATGAAGACACACAGATTTGTAATCCTAATGAAGAGAACCAATAACTGTTGTTTTCTCTCAGTAATGATTATGTTGATGGCCTTGTGTCTACCTTTTTTTTTTTTTAAACACCTGACATGATGTGGCTATATTCCAATGAGGGCCTTAGTTCAAATCATTGTTATTGCCTCACTGTATCCTCTTCTCACTACTCAGCCATTAAGATTTCACTTTCTACATCCAATCCTTGATCCAGTCATTGCATATAATAGGCTTCGATGCTCACTAGTCAATAGCAAAATGTGATCTCTATTGATGTAGCTGGTCATCATTCCAGTGGAGGGGAAGTTGCAACATCCCTATAATGAGACAGTTGCAGAATGTTCCTCCTTTTTTTCCGGTTAAGCAGGTGCGTCGTAGAACAAAAAGGATGTGACTTTCTTCTGATTTGTCTGCGACAACAACTTTTAATGAACCACTGGAATTATACAGTCCTTGCCAATCAATCTAATATTGACGCTTGTGGCCCGCTCAGTTATACTCGGACCTGAAGACTGGGTTTTTTGTTTGTTTTTTTTGTTTTGTTTTTTTGGTGATGCTTTCACCCTCTCCTCGTGGGGAAGTGACAAAACCACACGAGCGAGTAAACTAGCAGCTAATGCCTGTGTTAAGGTGGCCCTGGCCTACTTTACAGTCTTGAAGAATTATCATCATACGGAATCTGTGTTCCTATTAAAGATTATGCTCAGCATCCACGCTCACTCGACCACACTTTCTCTTCACCTTACAGACTTTTGTAGATTTTATTGTGTTGCAATGAAGTGACTTCCTCTCTAGGGAGTGGGTTTTACGAAAGTTTAAAGAATACCAATGGGTGTTTTACTCATTATAGGTCTATATTTATTGTGACCCAGTAAACTATAGAACATAATCTTTAGTTATTTATATATATATCACCTGTTTGATCAAACACTTTTGCTCCTAGCTGTGAAATGTAAATTAAAGAATTTTGTCAGTAATTAATTATTTTTTTTAATACAAATTATTGTCCCACATTTGGATGAATTTGAAATTAAATGAGTCGTCTCCGCTTGATTTAGGGTCCGTGGATTCACTTACTCAACTAAATTAATTTGTAATAAGCATAAGACACTATAGCTGATATTGCATGTAAACATGTTAACTTCGTCTCAATCACAATGTTGTAATTAGAGTAAGTATGACTGGATTAAAAGAGCCACAATACTGCTTTTAAATTAGTATTTGCATGTATGCACCTTATTCGCTTTTATGTTCTTGGGTCTTTGACTTTGATGACTTTGGTTCGTGCAGGCACCACTAAGCTCATGTTGTAGAATGGAGAGAAAAATGCAGAATGGCTTGTGGCAAAATAAATCTGGCAGCAGATATACAGCTTTTTCTCTGTAAGTTATCAGTTTAGATAGCAATACCATTTTCATTATGTTTTTATTACCTAATTATCTCCAGGATGCAGCACGTTTTTTAACTATCCAGCAACTTGTAAAGTCAACTTATTGGAGTTACCGTGAATCGTATACATTTCTTATTTGAAAAGTTCCCTTTATTTGTTTGTGTACAGTAATCACATTATTTGTGTGGATGTAAATCTACTGATCGATCGTGTCCCATGAGCAGATTTCAGTATGAAGATAATATTTCAATTTGAAGGAAAAAAGTATGCAAGTCACAGAGCAATCCTGAGTCTTTTGGTGGTTTAGTTCAACATTCAGCCCTGTATTGGCCAAGTCATAACTTCCTTCCAAAATTCCAGAGTAAAACAATATCTCCCATTTGCTTACTTACTTTATCCCATCTGTGGGCTGTCCCACAGGATCAGGTGATACAGAATCTCTGTATCGTTAGGCGAAAGCTTCTATGAATTAGATCCCAGTTTGAGGTTCGATCTGTTACCGTTTACAGGCACTATGATGCAGTAAAACAAAATGTGTGTTGCTTCTTGGCTAATCACCTGTTTGTATGTGTCTCCATCCAGCCTCAGGGAATCGGTGAGCCCAGTGTTTACCATGCTGTGGTGGTCATCTTCCTGGAGTTTTTTGCATGGGGTCTTCTCACCACCCCAATGCTCACGGTAAGCCCGGACACACACAAACACACACTCTCACGTAGACACACTGTTATGTAAACTGATACAACCGTTAGTAATACATTCATACGCCTACACCTCTCTTCTCTTATGACCAGGCCAAAGAGTGACATTTCCCATTGACTGGAATCACACAAGGCCCGTCAGTGTCTCTGAATGATTGAATTCCTAATCAAATGAGTGAGGCCCCGTGTGACGCAGTTTCTGTTTATTTGTGCGTGTGTGTTGGCAGATCTTTTGCCAAGCGCTAATGGACTGAGAAATATGAAAAGGGCATCAAACTGGTGCATTGTCTGAGCACCAGCTCTTTGTTGAAAAGGCTTATCGGAGGGGGTCACTGGTTTGTGTTGTCAGGCCGCAGCACACAACCACACATTCACCTTGGTGCACTGCAGAGTGGTGTGGTTAACATATTTGCTACAAGCAACTTAGACAGAGTTATTTAGAAGGTTGTCTTTCCATAATGTAACCTGTGTTTTTTGAAGAATGTTGGCACCAGAAGAACAATAAGCTAGTTATTAGAATAGAATAGTTGTCCTTGTTTTGACAGCGACTGTATTTATTTAAATGGTGCCCCGTTTCTTTTTTAACTTGCACATTTTTTTTCTTTGGGTAGAAACTGGTATCTCAGACAAATGAGTAAACATCTGTGCGCCACATGATGTGAACCAGACAGGCTTATGCAATGCATGCTTTCCAGCAGTCTCTTGTTTGAAGAGGTGGTTTTATGTGTAACTCTTTTGCATTAATTACTGGGGGTTTGTAAAGCCTTAATTACTGGGGGTTTGTTTGCCCTCAAGACCACTGGGCGGAGGTAGGATTTGCATTTTGGACTAATCAGAGGGCGCCTGAAGATGAGAGGGACTGCTTCACTGCTCCCAATGAGTGTACTGCTTCATTAGTATCCAGCAGCAACCGTCGCCACTGAGCGTTCGCTGTGTGTGTGTGTGTGTGTGTGTGTGTGTGTGTGTGTGTGTGTGTGT
>NW_022280062.1:3108343-3132653 GCF_004355925.1 Anarrhichthys ocellatus | reverse complement strand
TGTGTGTGTGTGTGTGTGTGTGTGTGTGTGTGTGTGTGTGTGTGTGTTGGGTAACTGACTCCCAGAGGAAGAGAGGAGATTCTCAGCCATGCCATGAGCTGTTCCTTCTGTACCACTAATCAATAACTAGTTCCTGTTATTTAGTCTTAGTCTAGCTCCAGATGTCCTAATTTAAACCAAGGCTTCATGTTCTCACAGTGTCAATGACACTGACGGTACGGACTTTGAGCTGGACTATCTTTTCCCCCTCTGCATTCTCACAAATATACGGTATTGTAAGAACATGTCTGAACATATCCTGAAATACTTAAATGTACTTAGTAAATGCACTTGCATTTATATATAGCGCCTTTCTAGTCTTCCACTCTAAGCGCTTTCACACAACTTTTACCCATTCTTACACACGTTTTTTTTTGTGAGACCACAGCGGTAAACCAAGCATCATCAAAAACTGAAAAGTTCATAAGAAAGCTTTAAAAATCTAATTGTTTACATTTTATTGTTTCATTGAAGGTGCTATATACAAGATTGGGAGCATTTCTATTGCATCTTATCAGCTCTCAACATGGAGACAGCCGAGCTGGTATCTTGTTGCTAACGTTGCTAATAGTGTAAACAACGGCAAAAGTGCTGGCAGAGCTAACAGTGGTTACTAGTAGGAACAGTAGGGGGGCTGCTGCGCTTCAGCACTGCCGTTATCAGCTGGACGCCTGGATGTCGCCTGTTAGTACAGACCAAAACCTAAAACTATTTAGGTCACTTGACTGCTCAAACAACTGAGAATGTGTGACTTTGTCTGTCAGGTGGGAGTAAAACATCTTCAACTTTACTTCCTGGTGAATTTCTATCTCTTGATGCGTTGTAGCTTAGTGTGGACTATTTGTTTCAGAAAACAAAACATATTTGGTACAACTCCTGTGGGATAATTGCGCCGACAATTTATTTAAATCTATACTCTGGTTTTCTGACTAATGTAACAGGATGTAGCGCTCTCATGAGGAATGACTAATGTTTATCTGCAGAGGGATCCTAGCTTTTCACTACATTTGGTAGTGAGTGCACTCGAGAGTTTCTACTACAGAAGTAGAAAATAATGAAGACCTTTTGATGCTGCTGCAGTGTTTACATGCTGCAAATATGGGTGCGGATTGTAATATTATTATTGCGTTGCGGTGCGTTTAATTTTCCATCTCAAGTTATGCATTCTGTGTATTTTTATCTTGTTTTTATCTTATTTTTTCATCAAGTGTTTTCTTTATTTAAAAACTGTGCTAAAAATGAGATCTTTGGAATCTGTTCTAGTTTTAAAATGGAAAGAGGAGAGAGAGGTGAATGTATTTTAGTAAATATGCACAATTTGTCCATATTTTCTGTTTATGTGCTTTTATTTGTTTTCCTGGTAATTATGTGAAATGGTTAATGATTCTCAACATGTGGGTCATATCCCTGTGTATAAAATATAAGATATTTATCTTATCAAGTGCACGTACAATATATTTGTTTTTCATTACAGTGACAAGCTTACACATCCTGCCATAGACCTTAATGATTGAATTCATGTTTTATTTTCTCATCATTTGGTAGAGGAGTCATAGTTGTTTTGCTCTCTAGTTGTAGTTTAACTCTGTAAAAACACTGTAGGTCATTGTTTTAAAATGTGACACAAACTGTGTGGATAACGTGGTTTCATGCGGCGTTCTCTGTGTTTGTTCTCCAGGTATTACACCAGACATTCCCCCAACACACATTCCTGATGAATGGACTTATCCATGGTGTCAAGGTAAGTTAATAGTACAGACAGAGTATTCTGTCTCTTATGACCGCAATATAGCGGTGACACGATATATTTCAGGTAACAAAAAGCCATACAGTAAGGCATGCCAGCAGTGGGTATTAGCACTACAGCAGCTGTTAATAAACATTGTTCTTCAGCAAGTTTGTTTTGCTTTTATTTGCACTTGGAGGATTTTGCTGAGCATGTGCTCTCTTGTTCAGTGACGCCCTGCTTAACTCTGATGCAGTTCCATGTGAACACCTGCAAGCTGTCCCGTTACCCCAGCAGGCTCTCCAGCTGGCTACAGAATATATCATAGAGTGCACCTTCATGGTCCATATGAGGAGTCTGTCTAAAGATAGTTGGAGAGTGCATGCTTGTAATTATTTTAGATTTTCTGTTTTCATTGGGGCCCATTCGGTAATATGCGCGTAGAAATCGTACTACTTTGCACACACATGCAAAATACAGACATTCTAAATTGACACGTGCGTGCCTGCTATTTGCAATTGGCATATTGCCACGCCCCCATTTCTCTATTAAAGGATATACGTTACCTATACCGAGAGTTGTATCGTGGTGAAAGCGGTGAAGTTGTTGTACAAGTGTGAAAGCCAAAAAAGGAAACGGGTGGAGGAGGACAAGGACCACCTGATCTGTCAGCCTAAGATGAGAACCGCCACAATTATTGTACGTACATCCATGTGTAAAGTGTGCTTACGCATGGCCTAGGCATGTTTGTGAATAATTATTTTTTTATGATAAAACCATTTTGTGGTCACACAGAAAAGAAAAAGAAAATACTAAATAACTGTCTTTTATTAGCCAGATGACAACATTTCAAAGATCATCTGTTTTTGTTTTTACTTCAAAACAGACCTCAAACCAGCAAGCTCTAGGTCCTTTGTTATTGTCTTTATTTAGAGTAGGAAAATATTTTTTTTTCCAAGTCTGCCAGCTACAACAGCCTGGTGATATCAGACTTTCCAGACCATATAAACGACTTTAAATTGCCTAAACAATAGATATTGGTTGCTTTCATGCCAGTATGGCTATAACGTTTTACATCTGTGGCTGGTGTGAATTTGCTTGTGAGTGAGCCACAAGGCCAGTAATCAATCATACATAGATTAGAGTAATGTTTTGTACGTTGCCCTCAACCAAACCTGCAGGTTTCTGTGTTGACAGGGTACGTGTACTTGAATCACAGTCCCTGTGAATCTGAGTGTTAACTTCACTCGCGTTGTCCACACTTTTCTGAAACATCTGCCTCCCTTTCTCTCTCTCATCCTCTCCAGGGCCTATTATCATTTCTCAGCGCTCCGCTGATTGGAGCGTTGTCAGACGTTTGGGGACGCAAATCCTTCTTGCTGCTAACGGTCTTCTTCACGTGTGCACCCATTCCACTGATGAAGATCAGCCCATGGTGAGTGCAAAAACGCCAACAGCGCTATCCAATTATTCAGTCTTGTTTTTAGGTAGCCGGTGAAGTACTGTAATGCAACAACAGAATAAACTACAGCCCCAAAATGACCAGTTAACAACACCACAAACTTCACAAATGTAAAATGACAATGTTAAAAGCCAAACACTTTTATTCTTTCAGGTGGTACTTTGCAGTAATCTCCATGTCCGGCGTCTTTGCCGTCACCTTTTCTGTAATCTTTGCCTACGTGGCGGATATCACGCAGGAGCATGAGAGGAGCACAGCCTACGGTTTGGTAAGGACATGGTTCACCAAAACAGAGTCCTGTTAAGATATGTGTCTTTTAAATGGATGATTATGAGGCAGTTTATCAGTGAGGAATTATGCCTGTAGTTATCAACCAAAGAGTCCTAACAATTAGAAACTATAAATGCATTAAAAGACGAGATTGACACCTTCCTGTTTGGCTCAGCTCTGCATCTCGCTCCCTCCAGGTATCCGCCACCTTTGCAGCCAGCCTGGTTACCAGCCCGGCCATCGGAGCCTACTTATCGGTGACCTACGGCGACACCTTGGTGGTGATCCTGGCCACGGCCATTGCCCTACTGGACATCTGCTTCATCCTGGTGGCCGTACCAGAGTCGCTGCCGGAGAAGATGAGGCCAGCGTCATGGGGAGCACCCATCTCCTGGGAACAGGCAGACCCCTTCGCTGTGAGTAACAACGTGACACATTCTGTTGGTCGTTTTCAGTCTGCTGTGACCCGGTATTCTCACCAAACAGCAGTTGATTGCAGTGTGTTTCATCAGCTCTGTTGTTGTTTTGCAAACCTGCCAACCTTTACGCATTTAGTGTAGCCTGCACGCGCTTTGACATCCAAGTACTCTGGGACTAGTCGTCTTTTTCTTCTTCAATACCTGGATGGAAATGAATAAAAGATATTTAAGCTAAACGAGAGACATGGGATGAAAGTTTCATCTCCTACAATTAATCTCTCTACCAATAAAAAGACCAATGAGGCTTTACTGTGCACAAAAGCTTTTAATGTCAGTCATGCCACACTGTTTGTATAGAAGTAGCTGCAGGAAGCCTCCCAGCTCAGTAAGGCACTTCACGTCTTTGTCACCTCGTATAAAAAAAAGTTCAGTCAAAAACATAATTCTCACCAAGCACCTGTGTGTAAGTAAGTTAATAGTTGGCAGTATGAGGGTGACTCATCAAAAAACACTGTCCAGAGAAACAAAACAAGAAACAGAGGAAATGTTGTCCTAAAGTAAATATGACTTTGGAAGATATCTAAAATATCATGGTGATTATGGTAGGGCATTGGGCAAGGAGACGTTTTAATTAAGGCTTATTAAAGTAGGAGACAATGTTAAATGGTCTCCGCTAACATTGCTCATGTCTGTCTTGCTGTTCTCTTAACAGTCTCTGCGTAAGGTGGGCCAGGACTCCACGGTGCTCCTCATCTGTATCACAGTGTTCCTCTCCTACCTCCCCGAGGCCGGCCAGTACTCCAGCTTCTTCCTCTATCTCAGACAGGTAACACTGTGCTCTTTTACACTTCCAGGAAGATCATAAACATGACTGAGTTAAACACGCAGGTTATCCAAACGAACATTGTTTACACGCGTCATGTACACTTTTACACCACATTTAATAGCACATACTCATACAAATGTGACATGGAATTGTCATTTAATTCATTATTGTGATATTTGAAATGGAGACTGCTTTCTTACATGAAGTCGTTGTTTGGTATTAATATGGCAGCGGCATACTTAAGCCATTTTGTTTTGCTAATAAAAAGCTGGAAAACACGTTTCTGAAGAGCTTTTCCCAACACACTTGTTCCTACATCACTTTAAAATTGGATCAGCAGGTTTGCTCAGCAGCGTGGGAGCAAATTCATTAGGTGTCTCAGCAAAATGCTACCGCAGGAAAACTGATGTATTTTAATAGCACAAGTAGCCTGAATTAGACTTGTTCCGTCGTTCTTTAAAGGTACAGTAGCTTCTAGAAGCTCCTGCCGTGACCTCCTTTTTTTTTTTTTTGTTCAGTTTGTGTAAACGATGTCGGGTGAACCAGTCGGGCAAGTCTGAAATGCATACAATCTTAAAAAAAACTAACCGCAAAGTGGTTCTGGAGTGTTGAGGCTCGCATTACTCTTCACACATTCCAGTTCCCTTTCATGCCGAAGTTATCGTATATTTCTCCACATTCACTGTCATAAATTAAACACACCTCGCACCAGCTGCCCTACTCCTGAGGCTGCCTGCATTGGGCAGCATATTTGACCTAGATAGAAAAGATGAGCACCTTTTTGTTGTTCCAAAATGCAGTTGTACACTGCGCATGTTTACAAAACGGCACAAACAAACCCTCTTCTTCCTTTAGTGTTTTGTGTCTGATCAACTTGTCTTGTGTGTCTCTGACTGTGCTTGTCTTCTCATGTCCTGACTCGTGTTATCTGAACGCTGTCTCACCCTCAGGTCATAAGCTTCTCATCAGAGACAGTGGCTGCCTTTATCGCTGTGGTGGGGATCCTCTCAATAATAGCCCAGGTACTGAAAAACACTTTTGCTGTTTGAATTACATGTCAAATTGAGCCATCTCCTCCTCGTGTTTGGAGTTTTATTATTGTTACTCTTAAGTGTTTTCTAACATGGCAGACATTTTGCAGAGCCCATGTTGACGAAAGTTGAAGTCCAGTCAAATTCGATTTGTATATCACAAATTTGCATCACAGCACTTTAGAATCTGTGCAGCGTACCACACCCTGTGTCCTTAGAGTCAGTGTGGATCAGGACAAACTCCACAAAAACCTTTTAACTGAGGATAGACAGACATGACAGATGTGTGAACAGAGTAGACAGTAAACTGAATAACTTTGGGTTGATTTTGAGAGAAAAAACAAGCAAATTGAAGACACTGTTATTTCTATCACAGAAGCCAATTTTAACATTTGAGTGGGTAGTTTATTTTGAATATTGCTGCAGATAACTTTTCTGTCTGTAGATTAATCAAAGACTCCAGGGCATTGAGAATGATTCAAACTATTTGCTACATTACGCTTCCTTAGATGTTACTTGTGTGACCTGTGTACTGTGGTTCTGCAGACGGTGGTGTTGGGGATCCTGATGCGCTCCATCGGGAATAAGAACACGATCCTGCTCGGCCTCGGCTTCCAGATCCTCCAGCTGGCGTGGTACGGCTTCGGCTCTCAGCCCTGGTCAGTAATGTCTAACACACGCTCGCCTTTCCACTGCATTCATTCGAAGGGGCCGACACCCCACACTCTAAGAACCAGAAATCAATTGAGAAATATATTTTTCGATTCCTGAAAGCAAAGTTTGGTTTTCCGTGCCTCCATCTGCAGCTCAGGTTCAGACGCATGTGCAAGCTTCAGATGGAGGTGATACGGATAAATGTGATCACACAGCAGTATAATTCAAACAAGCAAGCAAGGAAGGAAGTCTAATATGACGAGGCATTTCCTGCAGCATTGTGCAAAACCACAGTCGTAGGCATAACACTTTTGAATCAGATGATGGTGGCTCGTTCAACCCCAGTAAAACAGAAAATATTTAACTTGTGCATGGCAAGATAGAGTTTCTATTTCTCTTTTTTTAAACTTCCAAGTAAAAAATAATCACAAAATACCTTTTTTGACAAATGTTTGCTTTCAACGTTAATCAAATAATAGTCAAGAAGCTAAAGCACGGTCGGATATCAACCAGAATCTATAATCCGAGTCAACAACCTCCAACGCGTCTCAGGTCCAATCCTCGAGTTAACACTGCACACACAGGGACTATTCCCATCTTTTGCATTAGTTTCTTGTTATTGTTCACTGTTGTAATGCTCTGACAAACCACCAGAGGGCAGCATAGCCATATTCAAAAGCTGGTGAGACAGTAATCTGATAACTGAGACTCTAGAAAAGGCATCAATATAGTGTTGTAACTCAAAATATTTAGCGTGACCAAAGTAAAATGATTTTCTTTTGCACAGGCACTTTACTGTCATGGAAGTTACACTTTGAGATTCAGTGCCTTTCAAAACATCAAAGCGGTAGGACAACTAATGTTTCAAAAGATGCTTTTACTAAACAACCAGCACCCTGACACACACAGGTCATAGATCATAGCAACTGCGTCAGTTTCTCTTGTTGTCGCTGCCCAGCGGTGAGGGCAGAGTGACCCGTCATATGGATTCTGAATAAAAGCATTCACAACATGTTGTCTTGTTGCTGCGCTCTGCTTTGATCAACACCCAGGAAATTGAGTTAAATAAAGGTCAGGCTGTTCCATGTTCACAAAGAAAAAACGGTATCGGTAACGGTTTTTCATGAATTGAATAGGAGGTACAACTATCTCAAAATTAGCTTTGGCATTTCACATTTTTGACTCTGAGGCTCAGTCGCTGCTTTTTTATATATTGCTGCAGTTTGGTTACAGAAGCACATTTTCCACAATTGATTCAGAGTTTTTTGGGTTGTTGTTTTTTTTAAGCCATAGTAGGCGTAAAAAAAACCTTCTAGGACTTGTATTAATCCAATTCTTGAAGGGTTAAAAAACCTTTTGTTTGTATCCTGAACGAGCGTGTGTTGTTGGTTGTAGGATGATGTGGGCTGCTGGAGCGGTTGCAGCCATGTCCAGCATCACTTTCCCCGCCATCAGCGCCATCGTGTCCCGTAATGCAGAACCTGACCAACAAGGTGAGTCACTCGACTGTTAACATCTGTTTGATGTAATAAGCAAGCATCAGTGTTTATTTATGTCTCAACACAAACCGCTCCATATGAACTTCATGCATAGCTGAAACACAGTCTTAAATAAGCTAAGTTATTGTTTAAATGATTGAATATTTAATCACAGTAAAAGTGAACACAGCTAAGTATTTGACCCTACATTCAATGCTACCTTTAGTTGCTTTAATATTCCAGTTTTCCATTCCAGATGCAATGCACACGTTGCTGTCTGTACATAAAAAGTATTTAAGTTCAGTGCACTTTTCATTTGTTGACAAAGAGGGCGTCTGTGCCCACATGTTGCACACTGATACACCAGCAAGAGGAGGGATAAACACAAGTATGCACTTCTGTCCAGCTAGTTGATCTACATCATACATTTTTATTTGACAAATAACTCATTCTGATTGGCTGCTGAAATGTAATATCTGTTCGAGATGTTCCTGACGGTGTTGTTCATATCGGTCACCCTGCAGGTGTTGTCCAGGGGATGATTACTGGAATCCGGGGCCTCTGTAACGGTTTGGGCCCTGCTCTTTACGGTTTTGTCTTCTACTTGTTCCACGTGGAGCTGACCGACACGGACGGCTCTGAGAAAGGTGCCAAACCCAACATGGCCAACCCCACTGATGAGGTACACTCAATGCTGTTCCACATACAAAAGAGTAAATGGCACATCTGGTAGCTGTGCTTAAACAAACATGTTTCTCTCTTTTCAGAGTGCCATCATCCCAGGTCCTCCTTTCCTGTTTGGTGCATGCTCAGTGCTGCTGTCCCTGCTGGTGGCCCTGTTTATCCCGGAGCACACGGGGCCCGGCCAGAGGCCCGGCGCCTATAAGAAGCACAGCAACGGGGCCCAGAGTCACTCCCACAGCCCTCAAGGCAGCGGGGCTGAGGGCAAGGAGCCGCTGCTGGAGGACAGCAGTGTATAACCACAGCTAAGGGGGGGCAGACAGCGCTCCAACCCAACACCCCCGCACACACAGAAATACACATTTAACCACACGGACACACTCTCACCTCAGGCACACATCAGACTCAAAGTGCCATGAAGAGGTGTTTGTGTCCACGGCACAAAAGTGGGCACTCATCCCTTGGCGGCCCTTTTTCTTTCTTTTTTTTAAAGCGGGGTGTTATGAGGACTCTCTAAAGACCCTGTATGAAGAGATTGTGTTGAGTATTCTTTTGGGCTGCAGTGGAAAGGTGTGTGTGTGTGTGTGTGTGTCTTGCTGAGCTGGACTCTAATCCTTGGTTTCTATAAAGCGGTAACAGAGTGGAGCATACAACAGCTTGTCCCCTCCCGGTGTAAAACAGAAGCGGAGTGATTTGGTTCAGAGTGCGAGTGGGGTGGATATCAAATGTTACTAAATACCTGTGTGATTCTTCATATTCTTCTGTAGCCAGTGACGTGGCAACTTTGTCTGTTTGTTCAACGGGAGTGTGACAAACAGTGGGTTGAGCGCTCGTCTGCTGGTTTTTCACGAGCTAAATTCAGTTCTGATGCTCGTCTCTGTTAAAGCGTCCGAGAAGGGAACACAGTTCTTCCTCTGAATGCACAGCAGCAACTGTTCACCTACGAGGGGAGTTTCTGCAAACCAGTGTATGGAGAGGCGCCTGTCTAATCTAGGTCAGGACGGGTCAACCAGTTCAAATAAAAAAAACAAATTTAAAAAAAGCAGCTTCTTAAGACCACACTTTGTTTAAACATCACACTTCTGACAGAGAGAAGTGTGCGAGAGAGACCACTTTATTAGCGGAAGCTGTTTTTCAGTGTTTACTTGCCATTCTCTAGATTAGTAGTACAGTTTGGGTTGTATATTTTTCTCTGTTCGAACTGAAGGCTAGTTGTGCTTCAAGTTTTTAGTCAAACAAATGTTGCCTCGAAGTGAATTAATATATATATATAAATGTATATATATTAATTACGTAATAACCTGTATGAAGACCGAGGTCTGAAAAGGCTCTGTAATCGTGCGCTATCGCTCCCATCGGAGCAGTTACAAACTTTTTATTCCTTTTTTGTTTTCATGCCCTTTCTGTTGCTTTGTTTCCCGGCATGCATCACCATCAGAACTTACAGAACCATGTTTTTATTTGACAAGCCTCTGGAGCTAGAGCGTCGCTATCGGCACGTCAGTGTTGGCGCCGACTGTTAATACGGAGTCTTTGAATTAATATCATTGGGTTGAACAGAACATCACTCGTGCTGCTGCGGTAGATAATTCAAAGGTTGAGTCTGATGTGAAGTGGCGGATACACATTTCTACAGGCGTAATATGAAGAATGAAACGGTTTCACAGAAGCCCCGTACAAGCGCTTATTAACAGGCACTGCAAATGTCCCAAACCGTAACAAACAAATGGTAAAAGTTTTAGATCTCAAGCGCCTCAAGGAGCTGGCTTCAAACTGACATTTACCAGGCTTCAGTAGTTTAGACTTACTGGTTTGAGACAAGGAAAGTAAAAGCTGCTACAAATTTGGCAGCTATTACAGTTTCACATTTGTCTTTTTTAAAGATGTTGTTTTTTTTAAGGTTTTACATTTTTCCACAAACACCCGTTCACTACGATAGAGTAAAAATGGAGCATTAAGTGTCAGTCAACATTCAATTCATTCATAAAAACATAACAGTGCTGGCATCCTAATCAAGCAATGCCTATTATCAACAACGCAAAACTACACAGAATTATTTAGAGAAACTTTCCCACAAAAACAACAAATTCTATTAACCTTCAAAGTAACCAGGAGGGCTTTGATAAGAAGTATGATCCAGTCAACATGTTAAATATAATGTAGCAGGATGTAAAACATTAAATACACACACGGGTGTCATAACTGCATGTATTGTGTTTCTTTGCTGTGGGTGGTGCACATCAGCACACATCTGTCTGCAGGTCTAATGTGCTGCTGTTATCTTTCTTGCCAGTAGGCGGCGCTGGTTGAACATGAACTGCTCCTGGTTTTGGTGGCTGCATCAGTGACGCTGTGTTCCCTTTGTTCGCATACTAGTTTGTTCAGCAACTGGTACATGTTCCAAATTTCAGAAGTTGATTTATAAAATGCCTCAAGTGCATTTAAATAGCCAAATCTGACCTGGTTTGGATAAATAGCTTACAATGGGTTTCATGCTGTTTAACATCTATCTGAAGAGAAGTGTACGTGATATATTTTGTGCCAATTTTGTTCTGGTTTTCGTATGTGTGCTTGTTCACTTGAGTGATTTGAATATTTTTCTCTTGTTTTTTCTTTTCTTAATTTTTTGGCTGAATTCTTGTCCATTGATCTCTTTTGATTTCAATCTTCATTTAATAACAAGCATTTCACTGGTTCGTTATATTTGATATTTTTCCCCGCTGTATCAGTAGATGATAACAAAGCCAAGCTGTACATGACCGCGCTACACCCCCAACATTTGACTTTTGAGTTATTATTTCAGAAGGGGTGTTACTAGACAGAAGGCCATTGATGTTGATTTAATCTCTGAATATCATACTTTTTTTATTTAACATTTATTGGACCAACACATTGGTAAACCCATGAATTCAGATCCTACTAAAACTGGTAAGATTCTGCACCAGCCCCACGTGCACTCGTACCGCTTTCAAGCAGACGACTGTAAATGTACCAAAATTCCTCGTATGTACATCAAGTGTATATATTTATTGCTCAAGGAGATGGCCGCCTCTTGGCTCTATTTGGTTGTATGGTGCAATTATTCTATATTTCTCAAGACTTACCTGCTGGCCACTCCTGTTTTTAGTACGATGTGGTTTGTGGCCTGAATCCCCTTCTCTCTCTCTCTCTCTCTCTTTCTCTATCTCTCTCTCTTTGTGTGCCTAAATTAGCCAAGAAATGAGTGTGGCAACATAAGTAAATGGTGGTTATTATGTAAATATGGGAAACTAATGACAAACTATTTATTAAAGGTTTATTGTACAATGAAATGTTTGAGTTTGCCTTTGTGGGTTTTGGGGTGTTCACCATACTTCACGTATCATTCAGGTTTATTTTTCCAATTCATAATTCCTTTTAGTGTTTAAAATGCGGATCCTGAATTTGATGTCTGCTGAATCCCATTAGATCCACTACAAACAGTTCTACTCCGTTCAGCTTTTACTTACTATTCACAACACCAGACTTTTTATTTAATGCTCCAACATGTTGGATGTTTGTGTAGTAATCCTGCCTTTCTGAGTTCTATTGAGGCTCAAATGCTTTCCTCCACTTAGAGGCTGTGTATACTCGACTGTTATTAATACACAGACCTAAGCTTATTTACTTTGTGGTCTTTGTTAAAGCCACATGGAGGCAGTAGTAAAGTCTGGCAGAAACCCTGAACAAGGCCACCACCCTGCTTTCCCCTGAGCACGTGTGTACTCGGCGAGGGCGGTTCGATCCGATATACAGCAATTTCACAGAATAATAGAAGTTATTATTAAAAGCTGCTGAGGGGAGAGAAATGTGATTTTTATGATTCTTTTTCATCATTCTCTGTGGTAAATAGATGTTTACTTTAAGTGATTGCTGAGCGCGCGCGCGCACAAAAACATACTACCAAGAGCGTTCATGTGCTCAAAACTTAATGTCAGTTTTATTTAGAAACTGTTGTCTGGTGTATGAAAAGGTGATCCTCCAAGAGATTAATAGTGCTTTCACATCACTTTCCCTCCTGCTTTTGAAAGAGCTCGGTCTACCTGGACAAACGGCGAAGACTCGTCAGCCACTCGTGGGACATTTCCCTCTACGTCTATAGAAAAATGTCTGCGTGCCGGAGCGGTCTGTCTCGCCGGTGTTTCCTTCTATCGGCTGGGATGCCATGAAGTCGTCAAAGTGGAGCAACAGGTGCTGCGTGGTTGTAACCCGGGATAGAGGAGATAATAATAAGACTCTTAACTGTAATCCATGCTCATTGACTCATAAGAAGCTTTCTAACAGCACTGGGCACCGAGGTGGTGGTTTAGTAGAACGGGTCTCTTATAATGTACATACTGTACCTTCAAAAATCTAGATGACGGTCAAAGAAAGATGACCACCTTGCTACAGTTTTATATCACACTTTGATTTTAGCTCCCTCTAAATGTAAAGGCTTGCAGACACGTTTGACATATAATGTTTTTAGTTTTTTCCCCCCATGTGAAGCACTCCTGGCACTAAAAGGCAGAGGGGGTGGATGTTGTAACTTGCAGCCTCCAGTGCTTGTAGCTACAGAACTCCTCAACAAACAGCGGGCTACAACTCTCCGGGAATTAGGGGCTCACAGCCTTGTTGGGATTAACAGCTCTCTGGCAGGGAAGGGATTGGGCATGTTTTAACAAGAGAAACTTTGCTGAGCGCTTTAGAGAAGCTACCTGATCACTTCCAAGGCGTGTGCGCGTGCGTGCAAGGACCCCTCTAGAGGGCCCCGCTAGAGTTTCCCCCCCCCATCGTTTCTTTGTGCTCATGTTGGGGATGAAAAGAGGCCATGTGACAATTTGGGGGGAGCTGCTGGAATGTATTGTGATGCAGAGTCGTTGTCATAGCACATTTACTTTCCAGGCTTCAATTAGGTGCATGAGAGTGGAAGAGTGCTTACATGTTTGAAAACCGGCCTCCTGGTCTTGGCTGCAGGCCATACATGGTCCACAGCACCGACACTATAAATGTGAGTGTCCATTAACCTCAGAGAGGCAGCGCATCCATCAAGCTCGGGCCACAAAACGTAACGTATTGTCTTTGCGAATACTTTAACTGTCAGCAGGAAGAAATCTTTCTTTAGAACCATTGACGCAGTGGGAAAGGGAAGTGGGCCCAGTGGTGGATGTCCCACTCGGCCCTGACACACGGCAGCATCTTTTCCTGTGGTGGAGACGTGTAGCGTACTGGCGTCTAGGAAGAGCCCTGGAATGAATCATGTGTGAACCCTCATTGTTCTTCCAGTCAAACAGGTCTGTGTGAACCTGTGTGTTGTCACTAACCTCTGCCACAATGCCTGCGTTCCCATGTTCTATATGCAGACCACCAATGTTTCCTCATATGACTTCCTAGCACATGTAGTTGACGATTAACTCGGGGATGAGTGCGGCTGCCTGCGTGCAACGGCTGTTTCACACACACTGCCATGCTTTAAAAAAAAAAAAGTGTTATCAATTTGAAACTCCTTGTATTTACCTCACACATATCTCCTTCAACTCTTATAGATACTGCAGACTTGCAGCAATAACCACCGGTATGTCACAGTGTGTTCACAATAACAGTGAGTCAGCTTTATCACTCTGAACCCTGGCCCTGTTGTTTTTGCTGTCACATTCAAACAGGGTGCTATACCGACATACCTTCATGTTGGAGTTAGGTACAGTGTGCTTGTCATTAATGCGGCTGCATGCAGCTTCAGGCTTTTGTAGGAGCGCTTTAATCGCTCCCTGTAGTGAGCTGATCGTTTTAAGCACATTTACAGGATGTCATTACCGTAGAAGAAACAATATAAACTAATGCACCTGTTGCTGTGAGTGGCAGTTAAAGTACCCCATCGGTGGGTTTTTCAATGTTTCAGGCTGTTTACCATGAATCTTGTCTACTTTAAATTGCCACCCACTTTTCTTTATTTTCTTTTTGCTACATTTAAACGTTTTTATTTCCTTGTGAGCCTCATCAAACACCAAATTTTGCACTAAGCTGTACCAAAGTCGACATCAGGGTCACCATTGGTGGCGGAAGAAGTACTCGGATACTTTACTCACGTAAAAGTAGCAAAACTTCAATGTAGAAAGTCCTGCATTCAAATTTGACTTAATTACAATTACAAATGTATTGGCATCAAAATATACTTAAAGTATTAAAAGTAAAAGTGCTCATTATGCAGGATGGTCCGCTCAGAATAATGTTATTATATTATTGTTTAGTTATTGATGCATTAAAGAATCGTCTGGTAAAGGTGGAGCTGATTTTAACTACTTTATATACTAATGGGTAGTTTAGCCTGTAGTAATACATCATCAGTTATCAGTTCATTTATATTTTGTATTATTAAATTGAATCTGCAAAGTAACTTAAGCTTTAAAGTAAATGGAATGATTTAAAAGGTACAATATTTGCGTATAAAGTAGCATAAAATGGAAATAATCAAGTAAAGTACAAGTACCTTAAAAACTGTACTTAAGTTCAGTACTTCAATACATGTATTTAGTTACTTTCCACCATTGCTTACCATACCTGTTATAAAATTAACATTAAATAAAATGACTACTTGTGATGTGAAAGGGATCTATTGAACCCCCCCAAAAAAGGACACAAAATGGCCACGATCTGCTGAGAACGTTGAGCGTCTATCAACGAAAACAACAGATTATTTTTCACAAGAGTTGGTGGAGACCAAACCAGAGAGCTTAAAAAGCCGGGGAATAATGATTTTACATTTTCCAGGTGACCAGAAACAAGACTTCAGTGTTGTTGTGTGTTTGTTGTGTTTGTTGGCTGTGTAGGTAGCTAACATGTTAGCTGTATCAATTCAATAACATGTCATGGTGTCTATCAGCTGTTTGGGAGTTGTTCTGCCTTGTACTGGCTACAAGATCATTTAAACAGCTTAAATGTTTCACGTTTTTATTGTTTTTATATGTTTTATTTAGCATTTAACACATTTAGTCATGTTTTCATTGTGTTGTCTTTTTGTTATCATTGTACATTGTTGTTGCCCTGAAACCACTTAATAAGAGACTGCTGCCAAGCAGCTTTTTAATGTTAATGTTTAATGTTTTAATGCCAAATTCAGATTCATTTCCAGGAAGTCCATGTTTGCTTATTGTTCGTCTTCCGAATCTGATTTCCTGACAACAGAGCTTGTGAAATCAACGCTTTTTGACAGCCAACATGTAACTATCGGATGTTGATGCTTCCTTGAAGGCACCGCTACGGAAGAGTTCTTTCTCCAAGCGGCATCCTCAGATTACTTGACTGCACGTCACTTGAACAGAAAACTAAATGGCGGGAAATTGTTCAAGCAAGTTTCAGCTCTCGCACAAATGATGCGTCGGTAAAATGAATGGAAACCAATGCCTGTTGGAATAAATCTGTCTAAATACTTGGTGTGCTTTGGAAAATGGTAGCCAGTGACTTAAAGTGCTCAGTATTTGTTGGTGGGTTGATGGTTGTAAGAACATACCGGTGTTATGGCTCCTCACCTGCAAATCATGTGTACTTTCCAGATTTTCTGACCATTTTGTGATGCCGATATGTAGTTTTTCGTTGCATTTTCCCTCTTGGCCATGACAGCTACTGGTGTCCATCGATCTTTGTGCAGTATGAAAATTGATTATAAGATTGTTGACACTAGCTTCAGCTTTGTAACCAAGTCTGGATTAAAATGTAATACATTTATAAAAGCAGCACAAAACGACATTATTCAAACAATAGTATAAAAACAACATTAAATCAAAATGTATGTTTTCCTCATACATTTTTTTGGATGTACTGTTTACCTTGTGGGATGAACCGACCTTAAATGAACCTGCTGAATTATTCCTACTGTAGGAAAAATGTAAGAAAAAAAATGTAGGAAAAAAGCAGGTTCATCTTAAATACAGCAGCATCATCTGCAAAATGGTTAGCTGTGATTTAAAGTAAATAAATAATCTTTGCAATAACAAAAACTAAAACGTGCAAAACGTTAAGGTTCCTTTGAGTGTATTCAAAGAATGAACCACCACCACCACATCAGATCTAAATACATAAACTCTTCATATGTGTGGAGGAAGTTGATTTTAAACACCACATGAAGCGCTAGCATTAGCTCAGTCAGGGAGACTATACTCTTGCATGCTTAAGCCCGTAGTTATTTCTCATAAAATCACTCCTCACACATGCTCACTCATAATGTCCTTGCTGTCATTGCTCGGGGCTGTCAATCATGATATCGGTTGTTTAGATCAGCTTTCCTTTATCCAATAGCACAACGAAACAATGACATTGTTAGTCGATCATCCTGCTGCTGTGTCTTTTTAAATATGATTGTCTCTCTACCTTCAGAATGTTCATGCTGCTGTTACGCACCCCTCCACCTCCCCATCTCCACCCAGTCTTCTCAGATTCATCCGCTTCATCGACTCATCATTCTATGGTGGGTTTTTGTCCAGTGGGAAAGGGGCTACAGACACTGTGTCCATGTTGATTTAAGTACAGCCAGCTCCACCTTCAACAGGCCCCAGCAGAGGCCAGGATTAGGAGGTCGTCAGGATAAGAAGGCTAAAACACGGCTAAAAAAAAAACAACTTTTTTTAGTCCTCGGCAACAGGCAGCCGGCTGGTCACAGCATTCACATCATGCATCTATGAGTCACTTGTTTTTTGTTCATCTCAGCCTCAATAACACATCAATAGCTCTGAGACATAATGACCCTAATCTGGTCAAAATAGCAAAGTAGGACACGTACTTTGCTTTGGCCTCACTGGTTTAAAGAAGACAAATTATGCTCATATCCAAGTGCACGCTTGTATTTGAGGTTTCTACTAGAGCATGTTTACTCTTTCTTTTCCTCGCACTGTCTGAATGTACCTGTCTAAAAGGTTCCTTTTTAGCATGACTCAATGGAATTGCTTTGCTAGGCAACAGCTTGGGTCCATGTTTACTTCCTGTCAGCTGATGTCATTCACATACTGTGCAACTGGAAATAACCTGGGACACATTTAGAATATGTCTACGTTCAAACTGTGAAATGCTCTATATATCGTATCGTTGTGACTTCAAAACCACACGGAAACCCCGACAGCTTCAGGTAACAAGGTGTCTTCAATTTTGTATTTTAATGCTTCAAGATTAAGGAGATGTGTGACATTGTAAAATGGCGAACAGATAGTTAATGGACGTTCACTTCCCCACAACATAAACATCTAGAGCTAAAAAAGCAGATGTTATAAAGAAGGTATGGCACTGTCTGATGTACAACACATTTAACACATCGAAAATAGTTCTGATATGTTGTATAGGTTTATTTTACAGATTTGAATCTTCTCTTATTGTATATTGGATATATTATTTAATTAAATATTTTTTGTTAATTGGTATGCAGAGATGTTTCATATTTTCCCAGGCAACGCATTTTATTAGATTATTATGATTATTATTATTGTCCTGCTACCTTCCATGCAAAACCCGTACACAAACCTTTTTTTTCCTCTCCGACAGAATATCCATCACAAGCAGACGAAACCTGAAACTTCCTACTGATGATATATTTGTTGTGAGAATCAAAAATGAACTCATGATTAGGAAGTGGGACATGGCTTCATCCAGTCACATTGATCTCATTGAAGGACCTCACTCCCACAGAGTGCACACTCTACATGGGATTATGTTTAAGATATGGACTTCACAGCGATGCACATTGGTTCTGCGATGCTCCTGCATTGCATGCTGGTCCAATAGTAGTCCAATAGTCAGCAGCTAATCCCTTCTGAAAACCTTTTTGTTGTTGGAAGGTGTTAGCGAGCATCACCTCTTGACCCTGCGTCTGTTTTCCTTCCACCATCTCTGACGTGTTGTTGTGAACACATGAGAGCCTCTGAGCTTTTTCTTCTCTTGGTAAATAAGTCTGATTACTAACAGCTGATATTACGAGTGAGCTGCTCTCCTGTTTTACTTCCCACTGAATCGCTGCCTGCGTCACTAGCACAAGGAGGTTAATGTTCATTCACATCACCTGCCTGTTTTGAAGAAAAAAATCAAGGCCAGAGAATATTTCCCAGCAAAGCGATGATTAAAATGTCGCAGAAATCCCATAAGTGCAGTTTGTTTTTTTTGTGTTCCATTAAAATCTATTCAAACAACAGGACATGATTATCCTGCTTTGATGGAGGATGTAAACAGGTAGTGAATCAGCCGTGGTGATGGAGATGGCATCGTGGCACTATTGCAGCTCACACACACATCTCAGATATTTTCAGCCTCTGAGAGCTCATGTTCTAAATACCTAATCTTGCTGTTTTTCCATTAGTCTGTCTGAGTGTGAGAACATCACGGGATGAAGCGGAGAATCAAGCTCTGTTTTTAAACAATGGTTGAATCAAACAAGGATTTCCTTCCTCGTCGTTTCCCGTCTGTGTCTTTAAATAACAGGATCTTCTTCATTTCTTAATGTACAGTCACTCTAAGTTCTTTGCAAAGATGAATTAAGGATGGGTTTTTGTTTTGGGTCCTTTCCTCAAAAGCATGTGATCTTGAATTGAGTTGGAATGAATATAACACCCAAATGAAACCAAAATGTGAAGGGGAAATTTTGACATTGTTTCATGATTGTCTGGACTTAGTTGTCATGAGTTAAAATGCTGAATACAAGCAGGGAAACTTCATAGTTATATTGTTACCTTGAAATCCTGAATACTGTGCTTGTATAAAAAAAAACTCAAACCTTAAACTCAATATACAAAAGTCAAACCCAACATAATTATTAACCACTTCACCACCACATTAAAGGCTTTTACAAAACCTGTACGCCAGTTTCTGACATCATGGAGGAAGTCAGTACTGTTGGTATTGAGTTTACTGTATCTTTCAAACTATGAAATTACAATCTCTGTAATGTTTTGTACTGCTTGGATTGCCACTAAGTTTTTGCGTACTGTATTTTTTTTGCATTAATAACTAAACTTACAAGTAAACTTATCAGTGAAGAAAGAAAAAATTGTTTGTGTTAACATGTTTTTGCTTTGTTCGTGCTGAACAAGAATCATGTACATTTGTAATCATCACGTTGCCTTTTATGTTATTATAATAATCATGTAACTATGTCATCTATAGACTGACTTAAAAGACATGTACAGAGAAATAACTGCATTATAATCAAACAGCCTTTTTTAACAAATCTCCATCAAATCTCACTACTACTACTCTACAATCACACTATGATGGACATTTAACTACCTGTTGTTACAACTCTACTTTAGCTAAACTGTTTTATTCTAAACACTTGGACCTTGCATGTTTCTAGATACTGCATATCTGTATTTGCCGTACGCATTAAACCACACTACTACTACTATAATATTTGTACTTCTTAGAAATCCTGCTTAATGTCTGTGCATCTTACCATGAAAAAATCTGTCATTTTCTGCTGTGGCCTACATGTTGTCAAGGGATTCTGAGAAAACACGAAATTTCACAATTGTTGTTTAATAAAATAGTTGAATAAGCCACTTAGATCAGCTCCTCTGTGTGATGTCGCAACATGAGCACATCTAACTGGGGATCAACAACAACTGTCGCCTCTCCATGACAACAAGCAAACCACATCCACAGAGAAAGATGGGGCGATGTGGTGGAAATGTCTGCAACAAGTTAACAAGAGGTACTTGAGTTAAGTTCAGGTTCCAGAGTCGACTTATTCTATCAAATTCTGACTCTGATGTTTGTTCTCTGCTGTGGTAATGTGTCTCAGGTCAGGGGGTGCTGCTAGCCAATCACTGTAGCTGTCTATGAATAATTATACTGTTATGTTAATAATCTAAACTTTCTATTTGGGGACAACCCACTCTATATCCACTGGGCCTAAACTGAAGAAAGTTTGAGTTTTATGTAGATTAAATTTGTCAAAAATTGGAAAATATCCCTTCTAATTTTTTTTTTAAATGCCCAGCTGAAAAAGTATTATTGTTATTATTATTATTGTTATCATATGCTATGATTATAGTTAAACGTGTTGTATTTTCGGACTGCAACTAATTACATTTTCAATATCCCTTATTTTCTTAATTAATAAATTAATCAGTAATTTGTTTCGTCTATAAAAAGTACTGATCACTGTTTAACGGTGATGACAACAGGGAGGTAGTCACCTAATAACATTAAACGTATTTTCATATACAAAGGAAATCAGCAAATCCTAAATTCACTATGTTTGCTTGAAATTGACTCACTTACATTACTTAATTAATTATCAAAATAGTTGCCGATCATCTTTCTCTCAACGGAGTCATCGATGTTCCCTTCTGGTGTATTTGTATTTATAGATAGATAGATACTTTTTTAATGATATTTTAATTATGGTACAGGTAAATAAAATAACAGAGTAACAATAAATGCAAATATCAAATGCACAATATATACAATAAGACTAAGAGTAAACATATTAGAAATAAAAATGCACAATTTATACAATGAAATAGAATAATATTAAATGAACTAACTAAACAGTAGTGCAAAGATTTCACCAAACAACAAACAACAGAGTAACGGTGTTAAAGTTTGTGTTTGATTTGGCCAGAGGTGATTTATTGTACAGTGGGCATAATGTGGTCATATTAAACTCACATTTAAATGAATCCCTAGCAGCCTTCTGTAATTCATATTTCAAGTGTTTTACGCTACAAAGCAGCGGTATAGAAGTAGATGAATTACTGTTTTACGCGTTAAAGGAGGATCAGTTTGGTTGTGTAATCCAATAAGCTCCAGTCCGTATTTCCCCTGAAGCCCATCTGGCTCACTGGCAAAGGTTTGTTTACTGGCGGAGAGGCTGTGAAGAAGAAGAAGAAGAAGAAGAAGAAGAATCCTACAGGAGCGACACTGTACAACCTACCTCTGTCTGCAGGAGAAAAACAACTCCTAAACTTTATCTCGACCTACTTCTCTCTCATTCTGATACTTCAAGCCCGAGTGTGGTAACAGGAGCGTCAACACAACTCGCAACATAAACATTAGTATTTACGTTCTGTTCCTGAAAAGAAGAGAAGAGCGGAGAGCTGCGAAGCCACGAAGCCCGTCTGTCAACCTTCCAGAGAGGGAGAGAGAGAGGAGATCTTCGCTGAAATCTCTGCACTGACTGAAGAGGAGTTGTCTCTCTGGAGCTAAAGAACATTATTTCACCGTCGAAATAAACCGACTGTGGTGGTTTGTGCTCGCTGCAGAGCTTGAGAATCGTGTGTTTTTTTTTTTTTTTTTTTTTTTTTTACGAGAGACACGCTAACGTTACGCCACGCATGCCACAATCACCGAGTCAGCAGCAAAACGGCTCCGAAATATCCCTCTAAATTAAAGTTTAACGGTCGCCTTTTACTACGATTTCCCCCGCATGCAACGTATGTCTTGTTATCGGGAATATGCACTGCGGTGGTGCGGTGTGCGCGGCGTTTCTTAAAGTTGACATTAAATTGAGACAGTTGCTGTGAAAAGCAGCTCAAACTTCACTTGTGGCCTTGGACTACAGTGGTGGAGCTAAGGCTAGCTTAGCTTAGCTGTCTGCTAGCGCCGTTAGCTTCTTCTCGGAACAGCAAGTCTGTTTTTTTGTTTTGTTTTTTTTCCCCCCTCGGACACAGACACACTCAACCGGAACAGTTTGTCCATTAAGGACGCAGAGGGGACACGTATGCCCCGTGGTGGGTGTTAACGGTGCTTTCTCCATGAGGTGGCTAACTTTAGCAGCAGCAGCGATGTTAGCTTGTGTTTGATTGAACACGTTGGACTCGTTCCTCCGCCCATCTTCCGGGATGTCTTTTATTTATTGTTGTTTACCTGTTGGCCCACGTCGCAAAACAAAACCAATTTCCTGAAGGTATTTCTCCTCCAGTCTGAACTGTCCTCCTCGACAAAGGATTTACTCTGCCTTTGAGCCGGAATAGTGCTGGATGGCGTGTTATTCCGACTCAGTCATGAGGCTCCGGACTTTGTGTTTTGTTTTGACCGCTGTCTGCTTTGTGATGAGCTGTCCTCGAGCGAGCGGAGAGGGTGAGTAACACTGGTTATAACGTTTCATCATATTTACTATCAAAGCATTTTCATCGTGTCAAATTGTTTGAATACACGGCTGACTGATCTGTACAGATGTTTGTGTAATATACTTAAGATAATATGAATTATGCAAAGAATCCTCAAATGATAAACTGCAGGCTTGTATTTAATTATAGAAATGTGTCTATTGAATGTGAGGATATCAATACCAACAATTCTGTTATTGTGCCAAGACACTGGGGAAATGGATCAAATTTAATATTTCTTAATTTTTCTTATTGTGATAGAGATCCATAGGTACAACAAGTAGAACTGATTATCAATACACTACATACAAATGATACACCATTTACAGTAGTCAGTGCAATTACATTTTACACACACGAGTGTTTAGAAATACTCAAAAAATAACTAGTGATGAGTGCAGACATGCTGTTATTCCCCCACTGCAATATTGGCATCTAGATGTTTTTTGTTTTGTTAGTGATGTGGAGTTGATAAAGGCACACAGACAGCAACAGTGTTGGAGACAGTCACTGCATTGCAGGGACAAAGGTTAACACTTATCGGCTGTTTGCAGGAACTGTAAACAAAATGTTTTGCCCCCCCCCCCCCAAAAAAAAAAGTAAGTAGTCTGAGAATTTAGAAGAATTAATTGCCAAAAAACTGTGACTGTGTGAAGGGGAGAGCATCGGTTTGTCGCTGTGGTCGGTGCAGGAATGTAACAATAAGCCCTCTTTACAGCTCCTGACAATCCCTTTATGTTCACCGGCCAACGAGCACCGGGTGATAAGAATGAATGAACAACATGTAGGATCACCCAGAGACATTTTCACACTCCTCAAAGACCACAATAATCACACACACTGTTACTTTAAATTAAATATTGGTTCAATGTTTGAAGGAATGTACAGCACACCTGCGAGACCACTCGCTGGGTTTAAACTACCGTACACTAAGTATGTATTTTAAATAGGCCAACAGCAGAGACCAGTCTGGCAAACATGACTCACTGTTTCATAGATTCATAGATTGATTTATTGGTGCGGTGCTTGCTTATCAAACTTTGTCTAAAAACAGCTGTTCTTATGGCTACTCTACTGTCAGACCTGTTGAAATAGCAAAATAAAGCTACTCCTGGCTTTGCCTATTTGGAAGAAACAACGCCTTGGGTTCAGTCCATGTGTCATTACTTCGTTTTGAGTTGTGAAATTCACTCTCAAACTATTGCTAAAATAGATGGCAGCCATGTAAATACAAAGAAAGCCTAAATAATGCTTAAAAGCTCCACTAAAGGGAATTAATATGTATTTAGCTTCCAGTTATTGAAGTGTGTCATCTATACAAAAAGACTGATTTTTATAAATGTCACTCAATACTTTTCTTCAGATCTTTACAACGGAGAATGCATTCGTTTTTGGTGCACTAATACAAAATACGATTCTTTTCTTTTCTGCTCTTTCTGAGCAAACATTGCTTCAAAGTTTGTGCTGTCTGACAATAATCTTGACACGAGCACATAAACAATCCTCTTGTACAGTGTAAAGTGTCAGTTATTTTTGAAAAGCATCTATATAAATAAAATGGATTATTATAGCGTTAAAACTCCTGCTCCTGCAGAAGTGTGTGTGTGTGTGTGTGTGTGTGTGTGTGTGTGTGTGTGTGTGTG
>NW_022280062.1:3097121-3108333 GCF_004355925.1 Anarrhichthys ocellatus | reverse complement strand
GTGTGTGTGTGTGTGTGTGTGTGTGTGTGTGTGTGTGTGTGTGTGTGTGTGTGTGGCTGTAGTTGGATTTAAGGCACGGGCTCTCTCACCTTTCATCGGATTTTAGCGAGCGATGTCATCAAACCAGTTTGAGCAAGAATTTTAAGACATAAATCAAGAGCAAGTTGTGTAATTGCGCTTCATTCCCCCCCCCCTCTTGTGCTCCTCTCAGACTTGAGAGTGAATCACAGAAGGGAAGAGTGCAAGCTGGGCCTCACACTGGCTGATTTCATAAGCTGGACGGACCAGTGTCGCACTCAGGAAACCATCTGAGCTACTTGTTGGTGACTGGCCAACTCAGCGTGATGGAAAAATTCACTTAATAACGGAAGCTTATATTTAGTGGCAGCGTTGGTTGATTTCATTTCTTTAGCATCAGCTGGCTGTTGACGATTTTAATGTCAATTTGTTCGCGCAGCTGCAAATGTGTCTTTATGTTTTGTTACAGTTGCGTATTTCATCATTTAAGTTTAGCCCCAGTTTCTGTTTCTGAGCGACGGCTGCTCAGCTGTGTTACTCAACAGTACGTGTTACTACACAAGAGGCCCAGTGATCTTTGAAAAGCCCAGTAGGTCGTTTTAACATCGCCAACTGCTGTTTTCAGGGCTCCAAAATCTCTATCCTATCAATATTTAAGATATTTGGACCCGTTTCTGAAGTTGTGCCACTGTTTTCTGATAAAGATGTTCGCTGGAAATAACAACTACGCCTTTATTGCCTCAGGCTGTCTGACTCTTGAATGGTAAACCATTGGCTCTTTAAGGTACATATTTTTAGTTGGTGGTATTTTCTTTATTTTAATATGTTTCATACAAGATAACGTGTGCAAAACAAGCAAGGATGATGTCATTTCTGACTACCTGGATAGGAAACAGTTGGAACTTTTTAAACAAGTTATGAAAAATATAGTTTTAAAAAGATAGTTATAAGAGTCCATGAGGATTCTGGAAATACCTTTCAGAACATTGGTACTGTCAGTGTTTAATCATCGGCCATTTTTTATTCTTCCTAAAAACAAGCTGATGCTTCTCCCTTGAATCTAACGGATCTACGTCAGAGGCACACACAGCGGTGTGCTTCCAGCTTGTTGTGGTGCGCGGAGGTGTCAGGTGGTCAGACTGCAGCGTATTGCTGTGCCTTTATAACACATCACTCTATCAGGAGTGTCAAACAGCAGGAGCTCACAGTGACGCCAGCGGCAGCCTGTTGTTGAGCACCACTCTGGTCAGAGTATAGGTCCTGAAGGCGTGTGGCAACCCGGCGACGGGGCTGTCTTGATTTAAGCCTCCCGACAAGGAAAGCAATTTTAAGGTGATGAAACTGTCACCCCTCCCACCACCTCTCCAAACACACTCCTGAAAAACACGACATAAAAACATAAACATAAAAACCGCCACTGCTGTCTGGAGAACCTGCGTCATGAGCATGTTTGACATGTATACAAAATAATGATCTTTACACTTGTCTCTAATCTAATCCTGGTTGACAAGTTCCTTGTTTGGAACGATATACCGCTTGGAAACGGAGTAAACTAACTGCACCGCTTCACACAGGCGCCTGACAAGGAAGCCCTGTTGTGTCACATCTTTACCCTTGACACTGTTAGGAGGAAATGTGCTTGTTATTGTGCTCTCACACTTCAGAGGTAATAATTACCTCGCTGCCAACATTGGCAAAGAGAATAATGTGTGTATGAGAGCAGCTTTTTGGCGACTGAATCCCCAAATGATCTTTGGTCCAGAGCCATCCGAACAGGATCCACTTCAAACAACCCCAAGAGGGAACTTTGTGGTTGTATTGGCTTTCTCCTCTTCTCTATTTAAAGACCAGGGCCTGGATTACTTTGGTTGAATTGTATTCCCTGGACTGTTGTTGTGTTGTTTTGTATTGTCAATGGGCTGCACTTGCCGTGTCACCCTTACCTAACAGCTGGCACATTTGATAACCCGCTCTGCCATCGGCTGCACTCCTGAGAAAGAAGGTTGTGGTAATGTCCCAGTCTTAACTGCTGTACTATTTCATCCTGTGCAGTTTTAAGAGAGAACTAACTTAGTCTTAATTACCTTTTTAATTGCAACTGTCGGAATTGAAGTTGGTTTGCCTTTTTGATTTTTCTTTCAGGACAGGTGTTTTGTGTTATGTCATTATGGCCGCCCCTTCTTATTCCATTAGTCAACCAATCTGTCATTTTGCTCTTAGACGACCAAGAGTTCTTTACTTGATTAGTCGTATTTCATTATTCTTTCATGCTGAGTGACTTATTTCAGAGAAGCTAATGAGCAAATCTCTGGTAAACACAAGACTGAAATGTTGCATTTGTGTGATTCTTTGTGGGGAAACTAATCGATTTCGTAGTCTAAGTAGTCTGAGTGTTAGTCGACTAGGAGTGTTCCTGGTTGAGGACAGCCCTATATGTCATCATTTAATTCAGAGAAGAGACTCATTTATTTGTTGTTTACAGTGTGCCAGTTAGATTTTACAACCCTTCTCAAAGTGGATTACATCACATGCGTTTTGTGGATCTGCGGTTAGTTTGAAGAAAACAACAGTACAGCGAAACCTTGACAAGGGAAGTGTTGCAATCAGTGAGTGCTTGTGTCGGTGCATGCTCATTGAGGCCTCGGCTCTCTCTGAGGCCAAACAATTACACACGCCATCAGTCTTGACTGACTGTGAGTAATCCACCTTCTCCTCAAGATCAGAAGCGTCGGAGCCTGTTGATGCTTGCAGCTGCAGTGAAAGGATTGTGGGTTTGTACAGTGTCCCGCAGACCACACAGGACCGGCTCCCTTTAGTGTGGCAATGAACTGTATTTATGTTCACACGTCAGAGTTATAGTTGATATCAATTTATCGCCATCTTGTGACCTAGAGGCTATTTACATCAGGCACTGGCGACTATCTGGATGTGTTACGAGGTCAACGTGTCATCGTTGCCACAGTTTTTATACGTGGTTTTAATTATCCGGTCTCATCTGCAACTTCTCGACTGCATTATCGGACGGAATTGTGACATGAAATTGCAAAAGTCGAGTCACAGAAGTAACTTTTCGTTTATTTGACTTTACAGTTCAGCTCTAATAAGTCACAAAGATTGTCTGGTTTATGTAAACGCAGCCTAAAAGTTAGAGGATAATCTGCGTTGTTTTATCTTTTAATGTTTATCAACAAATCACTGGCAATTTATTTGCTTTACTTTTTAATCCCAATGTAACATTTCTGTCTATTTGCTGCATCGCTGCCCTGAAACAGTATTGTTTCTCTCCAATTATTTTGTTTAAAATGTAAATTTATTGTGCTTAAATTGACTTAGGCAAACAATTCCAAGTCGAGGTGAGTTAAGCAGCTTTTTCTCGAGCTTTTTCCACTTTATCACATTTCACTATATATCAGCGGATTCATTTAGCTGCGATGGACCTGGTGACATGATACGATTTAATCCACAGCACTTGTTCAACATTACTGCTGATGAAGGCTGTGTGATACAGTCAAAAGCTCCAGAAAGAGTTAGTAAGTGGACCTTGAGTGGGGATTGTTTTATCAAACTACTTCCAAAGTTAAGAATAAACTTTGGAAGCTTTGCTTTAATTGACTTTTTATTTTCGTCTTCATCGTGTTGTTTAAGTTACTACAAGGAACTTTTAACCGGTTATGAAACTCTTAAAGTGTAAACCTGATGCCACTATATCACCTAAAGGGGGTCTGGCAGCTGCGGATCTTTACGACCCAAAGCGATGGAGCTCAACGCTTTAGACCACAAGGGTCCGCCAACATCAACAATTCAACAATCAACTCTTGTTTGGTAGAGAACTCCACCATCATTATTTGAATATGTCTTTCAATGAAATGGAAGTAATGAACATAAACACTATCATTGCCTCTAATATCGCAATACATATCACACTTGCAATATAAGTCAAAATACTGGAAATTTGATATTTCTTCAAAATATTTTAGCCCTAATTTCTGTGCCTTAGGTCAGGCACTTTGATTATCTCTGTGCTTGAGAAGTGCAATACAAAACAGCTTCGTCTTGCTAGTAGGATGGTTTAATTGTTGGTCTTGACGTTTTCTTTGTATTTATAGTAAAACCGTCACATGGCTCCTTTTTTAATTAACCTTAAACGTTGAACTGTCTTAGAGGTGCAGGCTGTGAAAGACTTGGGTCAATACAGATCTGTTGCTCTAATGACTCCAAATTGTTGACTCGGAGCACCGCTGGCCAGGGCACCATGGTAACCTTTTGTCTTTCTCAACTAAACATTTAAAACATCGGAGCATTTAAATTCTGGGATGCACCTGGTTGGTTTTGCTGGAGTTGTGTTGTGTTGAAAGTTCCTATGTTCTGTTTCTAAGCTTTCACACATGGAGAAGTCGGCTCGGCCAGTTCTTTCTCAGCTGCCGCTCTAGAATTCCTCACTTGCTCTCCAGGGCTGCCATTTTCCAGTTTCCAATGTGAGCCACTATCGGTACGGCCGGAGTGTATTAGATTCTCTATTGGGAATGTGGTGCTAAAAATACTGACCTGGCTGAAAGTGTACACTGATAGTAGCCCGGACTTGCCGCCCTGTGATGATTCGCCTTCTCCACAGGGTCACTTGGTACTCTGCTGGTTGACTTTACTGTGACTGCAGAACCCCCGTCCTCCTCGTATTGAACCCTGCGAGGGGCCTCTGTCTGTTAAGTTGTTTTGTTTGAATGTGAGTGGGGTCTTTTAAGAGAAAGACGGAGGCTCTTTGTAGCCGTAAACGTGTTGGTTGATTGATCTACGGTCGGCTACATTTGCTGCGGGTTCCTCTTGGCAGTTACTGTCAGTTTGCCCTGAAATGTTTCATTTGGAGGTCGATGTGTTGAAATTTCAGGTTTGTGGCATGCCGTTCATGCTTACGATTCGGCCGTACTGCCAAGACCACAAAGAGAGCTGCAGATATAAATGCAGTTGCAAAACAGAAATGTACTTTTTAACAAGCCAAGTTGCTTTTAATAGCTTGCAGTATAAACCCATGTTAGGACATTTTCTGTGTGTTTTTAAACAAGCCTCAACGTTTGCAGGCTGAACTTTAGGTAACTGCTGCGGAGAGAATGTGTTGGTTAAGGTCACGAGTGAAAAGCTTGTTGTTTGGACACTCTCTGTGTGTGTGTGTGTGTGTGTGTGTGTGTGTGTGTGTGTGTGTGTGTGTGTGTGTGTGTGTGTGTGTGTGTGTGTGTGTGTGTGTGTGTGTGTGTGTCGGTTGTCTTATACCGTTATGCAACAGAAGGTGTAAAATGAGCTGCTGCCATAAAGATGTGCACGCCTAGCTCTTGCGCCTCTTCCCCACATGGCTGACCAGTTGTCCTGATGCGCCCAGCCCAGTGGTGGGTCGGTCAGTAAACAAATACAGTCCACTCACCCGGCAGCACACCTCCAGCTGCAGCCGGGACTTGTGAACTGTAAAAATCGGGGCCTGGAATGTACCACATCGCACCCGCGAAGGAAAACATCTTTATTACTTGTGTTATGTCACACAAAGCGCACGTTAAAGAGAAAATATTCATCAAGTATTTTGAGTGTTGATCAAGTAATTTCTTCAAGCGAAAAGGCCAATGTGCTGCGTCTGGCTTTCCAGATGTGGGGATTTGCTGTTCTTCTCTGTTTCATATCATTAAATGGGATATTATTGCGTTTTTAGCTGTTTATTAGAAGACAACTTGCGCTAGGCTTTGTTCACTGTTGTCTGATATCCAATAGATACTCATTAAAAAGAGTATTGACAGCTCAGCATTAATCTATTGTATCACTGTGATACAGTATATTTTAAAATGTTCCAGACAGTGGAAATGTAAATCCTCCTGTATAATAAAGGAATTTCTCATCAAACAGGCTCGTGTGTCTGGGTGAGGACTGACGAAGCCACAAATCTACTGCTGGTGCAATACGTGCCCATCGGTGCTGGCGCTCCTCTCCCTGACGAATAATTTTAATGCATTAGCTCGTGTTTTTTTATGGTCTCGAGTTACAGAAGCAACTCCACAAATCAACTCGGCGTAACCAAGGATGAGCACAGCCTCACTCTGATGACAGCGGTCCATATTTGACAGTGGCTCACAGCCAGCTATGTGGTTGCTAAACAAAATGTCAGCGAAGACGGTCTGGTCTTCATCACAGTCAGAGACACAACCACATATTTTTCAGTAAAATATCCACTCTAATTATCAAGAGAACTATTTATTTTTTTCTTCTCTCTTTGAGACCACGTCTGACTTCTTTAACCCCGTTTTTCCAGTTTACAGAGCAGACATCTTGCCTCATGCGTCGGTCACGTTCGGCAGTTGGAATCTGCCAACAGCACAACAAGATAAATTGTCTTTGGGAAATCTTTTTATTGTTAGTGTCCGGGAATCATAAGATTTATTATTGCAATATTATTTAGTCACCTGTAACTTTTTACTGTACGTCTCGGCCGTTCCTCATAAAGTAGTTTGAGCCTTGTTTTTACTTGTTTTGTGAGTCATACATGTAGGTATTTGGTTTCTAAAGAACCTATTCCTTTTATGTCTTTTCAGTTTGTCCAAGCAAGGACATCCGCAACAATGTGAACAACCTACGCACGCTAGAGAACTGCACTGTTATCGACGGCCACCTGAAGATCCTACTCATGTTCAGGACCAAGCCCGAGGATTTCCGAGGCCTCAGTTTCCCCAAACTCACGGTGGTCACCGACTACCTGCTGCTCTTCAGAGTTTACGGCATGGAGACCCTCAGCGATCTCTTCCCCAACCTAACCGTCATCAGAGGCAACAACCTGTTCTTCAACTACGCCCTCGTGATGTTCGAGATGCTCCAGCTGCGAGAGATCGGCCTCCATAGCTTGATGAACATCACCCGGGGAGCCGTGAGAATCGAGAAGAACCCAGATCTCTGCTATCTGTCCACTCTGGACTGGTCCAAGATCCTCGACACGGTGGAAGACAACTACATCATGGCCAACAAGAACGGCCGAGAGTGCGGCGACGTGTGTCCGGGGGTGGCCATCGGAAAGACCACCTGCCAGACCACCACCATCAACGGACACTTCAGTGAACGCTGCTGGACGCAGGACCACTGTCAAAGAAGTAAGCAGTCTTTTGTTATAACCGTCTTGTGATTATTTATGGTGGAACTGGATTCATGCAAACAAACGGCAATGCTACTTATCTCTGATCCAGGACCATCATACCCGAACATGTCAGACACTTTTCATAACATTCAGTGTGGAAAGAATGGTGAAAAGAATTATAATTAATCTTTATAAACTGTATAAGAAGACGGCGCAGTCACTGAGATGTCAGCCGTTGGTTTGTGGACTCAACTTTGTTAATGTCCATCTTTACAGCAGAAATAAGCATGTTTACAACCTGCTACAAAAAAAAGTGTTTTGGTCTCTGTCACTAATTCAACTACTGTCCGGCGACGGCCGGAGTCACACACTTTGAGTTTCAAAGCTGCTCTTCAGAAACCAATGGGTGGCATCACGGAGACTACGTCCATATTTTATACCGTCTATCTTTGCAACCAGCAGAGTCGCCCCCGAATGCCAAATTTAAAGTACTTCGCATTGGCTACATTTTTCACAGTTTTGTTCCATATTTGTCACAGTTCGGTCTTTATATTATGTGTGACAAACAAATCACTACATCTAAAACATTTACACAACACTTGTTTTAAATGAGAGAATGTATCCAACACTTCGATTAGAAAGATTTGTTTTAAAATATAACTCCCAACTATTACTTTATTGTCCAAGTAGCAGCTCCTTGTGTAGTTCTTCTTGGCTACTTTCCGTCAACACATCACTATTTCCACTCCCCTTTGCTTTTGCCACGCGTCCAACCGCTCTAACATTTACAGAATCCAACTCTCCAATTTGGATCAAATAAAAGCACACGAGGGGCCGTGTTTGAAACCAAAGTCTTTGTTTTCGACAGAATGAATTATGACTTGCAGCCTAAAAGTTAGTTGTCCCTTTTTTGTCTTGAAATGTGAGAGCTGTTATGTAGGCCAAGTCCTGTGTAAATTCAGCTTGAACTGTACTCTAATGTGATGCAACACCTCACCAGTTAGTCTCTGAATGTTTACTCTCAATAGACTGTAGTGTTGTCATTGCTCATGACATGTGGAGGAGGTAAAGGAGATATTAGATATCGTGGCACATTGCTCATTGTTCCCATTAAGCCCAGCTCCTTTTACTGTAAAATGACAAGCCCGCCCATTTCACACTGCCAAAGAGTTCAAGTTCGAGCGCTGGGAAGAATTTTGCGCATGGGTGCTGTCTGAACACCTTGGCTCGCACCATTACGCAACACGGCATGCATTAGTCCAACAGGTCTTTTGAAGGAGTTTCCCTGTACATGTCTGCTTTCTTCAGGCTCTTAGTGATGTTTGTTTGGTGTGGCGGCTACAGTTACAGATTCTGTTGAGCTGAGCGAGCTCCATTATTATGCTATTCAGGCCCCTTACCGCGGAAGAGTGTTTTTTTTAATAGTTTTTCTACTAATGACTGTGTTTGAGGTGATTGCTCAGAGTCATCACAAATCTTTGGAAGATGTTTGCAGAACAGGCCCAGAAGGCCTTTTGCCAGATTGTGGTGAATGTTCAAAAGGAAGTGTTGTATAAAGATCTCCCAGTAGAGTTGATTCCCTAATTATCTGACATTATCTGATGATGAATCAAGAACAGCGAACGTTGACTAGTGAGCCCTGATCCCCGGTCATGGGTCTGTATTGTGCACGAGCATTGCCTGTGGTCTTGTGGTCTGAGACCTGCGGTTTATTGCCTACTTTCACTAAAGCATGAAAAGATCTGTTGAGCCCCAGTTAGAACCACAGCACCGAGTGCAAAGCATTGGGTGTCCTCGTCAGATGAAGTCTGTTACTGTGTTTTATAGACCTATGGAAGTTCTAAAAGTAAGCTAACCTCAGGCATTCTATATATCTTCTTCTGGTCTCACGTCTGCTGTTGTTGTGACTCAGATTATTTTTTATTTTTTACACAATAACATGCATGTATAAACAAGCATAGATGCTGGATATTATTGCAAAGGTAGCATTTTAGCACTATAGATCTCACTCAAATAGAGAATGGTGTCCGTCACATTATTTTGAGTGTCTGTCAGCTCTCTTAGTATCAAATAACAACTGAGTTTTGTGACGCAAAGTGTCGGCAGCTGTGAAGCGATGCGAGTGCCAGAGGTGACTGCTGGTCACACACTTTCAGTAGTCGGTACACAAAGAGGCTTTGCTTAAATCCCATGTTTGGTATCACAACCCATTTCCCTTCCCTGCTTCTACAACGAGAGTAATTTAAGCTTCTCTCTTAATCCAATCACATACGAGACATCGTCCCGTGAAGCATCTCTCTCATAATTTGCTATTAACTCTTCAGAATTGTATTCAAGTGATTTTTGGGAGTTTATCTAAGATGAATGTGAGACACTCGCACATCGGACATTGATGCAAAACAAGCATCAATAACAGAGCTTGAGCACTTACTGTGCATTGTAGAGGGCGTTTCTGTTGCTTTGTCACGTCACAAATGACTTATTGCACTCATATCATTATTACTTAAACCACTAGTCGCCACTGGACGACATGTTCTAACAGGTTGGAAGAGTTAGCGTGATGTCATTTTGGCCAATAGCCATTGAGGGTCTTTGAGGACCGTATGCATAGACTGCTGACTGCACATTCGTGAGTATATCTAATGGAGTATAAACAGAATCATGTGCTCGACACTCTCCATCCTTTTGTTGGTGTCTGCGTTCATTTTGGAGTATGTCAGGGCCTTATAATGTTAATCCAAAACATATCAAGGACTTTTGTTGTTACTGGCATCAATCAATAGTTGTGAAACCCCTTCTCTTCCTCTGTGTCTAGTTTATAAACACATGTTTAAATATGTTTCAAAACAAAGCAGGCCTTTATTTCCCTTTTTACAAATTGAGTTTAAACTTGCTGGCGTGAAGGGGAATCTCACAGTTGAGCCTATTTACTTGTAATCTGATATTTGAAGATAATGGGGTATTGATTATGGCTGTCATGTGGCACAGCTCCTTTGGCCGATAGGACAACAGCCAAGCTCCTGAAAGCGGCTGGCAGCTGAAAATATTGTCCGTGACTCAATAAGAAACCAGGGGCTTCCCGTTGGGATGTTATCCTTTTCCACTGCTGAGCTGTGCTGATAGATTGTCCATCTGTCCATCAAAGTTATCTTTAATTTAGCGTATTTTCTTTTCTCATTTTTGGGGGCATTTTATGTCTTCATTAGAGAGCCTCCATTAGAGAGGTGGCAGGAAATGAGGGCAGAAAGCCATTTGAAGTACAAAGTAGTTTCTTTTTAGGATTGTGCACATCATTTGGATTACTGTGAAATGAAATCCAATGGTCTTTTCCATATTTACATTTATAAGAAATTCTGAGTACACAACATTTTCTTAGGAAACGTGCTTTTACAGTCATTTTTCCACTTTGCTGTAAAAGTCTTCTTCACTACAATTTACCTTTTTAATCTTGATTTAATTCTTTTGCAGTCAACTACAGCTTGTGTTTGTGGCAGCTTGTGGTTTGCAGAGAGCCCAGAGAGATATAAACAAGCCTGCATTTCCCAGTATTTTACACACATGGAATACATTGATATTGATCTTAGTTATCTACCCTCTCCCGGAGATGAGACACCCAGGGGGGGGTTGGCGTCCTCCACCGCAGCAGCTTTCGTCACTGTTTGCAAGATCTGTCACTTATTCAATAAGCTCCCATAAGGTGGAGAACAGCAGGAGAAGCCTCAACTTCTGATTTGGTTTGGCACGGTCCACGCGTGTAGCATGCGCGTCTCTGCAGCCTGTTGGCAGAGGGAGACCACTGTTAGCTTCATGCCGGCTGTTACAAATGGAGTATTCCTCTGAATCACATTTCAGCCAGGTCAGGTGAGGACTCGCTGCTGGACTTTTCTTGATATGGATATTCCAAATTTACTCTTGGCTCACATGTCTGTCCACCAATCACAAGATGGACTTGGAGATTTGTGTGTGTGTGTGTGTGTGTGTGTGTGTGTGTGTGTGTGTGCGTGCGTGCGCATGCGCGTGTAGTGGCAACACAGGCTTATAAATCACACGGGTGTGTGTGTGTGTGTGTGTGTGTGTGTGTGTGTGTGTGTGTGTGTG
>NW_022280062.1:3016431-3097111 GCF_004355925.1 Anarrhichthys ocellatus | reverse complement strand
GTGTGTGTGTGTGTGTGTGTGTGTGTGTGTGTGTGTGTGTGTGTGTGTGGTGGCAACACAGGCTTATAAATCACACGGGAATAACCGTGTGTGTGGACGGAGTGGAAGGCTATTGTTTAGTCGTGTTGCCAGGAAACGGGAGAGTAACACTGTGGTGTAATTGTGGATAAGAACACATCAGTCATTCACCCAGGCTGTATCACAAGGAAATGCGAGGTCACCAGTCTCTATGGGGGTGAGTGGGTTTGGGTGGGGGGGGGAGTCCCGCCTCACCTCACCTCACCGTTGACCCTCGGCTCTCCTCTCTGCCGACCTCGTCGCAGGTCCTGCACGAAACGGCCGGCGCTGGTGCCACGATCGTGTTCCACTCCGAACAATGGCGGTCGCAGAAGTTCATGTCCAATTGTTTCCTGTCTTTGTTGCTGTGCTTCCTCTCCAAGGTTATAAATGTACACGGGGGGTCGAGGGTGTTGCCTCGGTAGCGGCAGACACTTTTATGACAGCAAAATACTGCCGGGTGACCCGTGTGGGTCAGCAATGCAGGAACGAGGACAAATTTAGCTGCTAGTAAAGCTATCTGCGGGGAAATAGGAGGATATTGTTACTAAGCTTTATTATTTTGAGATGGAAGTGACCCCTGGCTTGACAAAACATCAAGAAAACTATAATTTTATGATATTGTCCTGACTCTTGACTTGCCTGTATATCTGCCAACGATGTACTTCGTTGTCTCTCTGACAGAGTCGGTGGGTTTTCTGTGTTCGTAGCCTTAAAAATATGAACTGTGTTTGAAAGCCAAGCCAGCCTGGTCCCTCTCCCATCACATTAATCATTCCTTCTGTATCTATTTTTGCCATGGCTCCTCATTCCTTCAGTCTCCTCTTCTATATGATAGTATACCTTTAATCTGCAGCTTTCAGCGCGTTGTTGCTTTTCGCTGCGGTGGAAAGTAAATGTCATTGTTTTGGAACCAAAACAAGGATGATAGAAAATCTAGACTTGTGAAGCACGTTATGTTTATGCTTAGCATAAACGGCTATTCCACCGAATGAAAGTGTCCTCAAACCACCAGCCAAGACAAAGTGCAAAATATATTTTCTGTCCTCTCAATACGGACTGCTGTGATCGCGTAGAGTTAGCATAAACATCATCCACTTATAATATATACTCTACGTGCACATATTTTCTTATTGGCTGGTCGATATCTGTCCAAAACGAAGCATTACAACCCCAGCATCATGTTTGTATTCCTTTCCTTTCTTTATGTGCAGAGGCTTCCGAACAAACATTCAGCTTGTCTGCGAGAGCCATTTGTCTTCCATCTTTGTTTGTCTTTGCTTGCATCAGATTAATGCTTCTTCCTTTTATTACATTTTGTGCAGAGAGTTTTTAAGTACTGGTAATAGTGCGGTGCCCTCGGAAGAGCCGTTTGCAGCGCTCTCGAGAACGGTTCATCTCTCGATGACTCCGGGGAAGTGAAGAAGAGTTTAAATTGCAAAGTAAGAATATCCGGCATCCAAAAGTGAACTGCAGTCACTGAGCTGCAGCCGTCGACGACATGCTCAGCTCTGTCCGCAGAGCCCTGAAGTCCCGCCCCCTCTGCTGCACAGCACGCTATTTATTCAAAGTTTATTCATGTTGAACATGGCGCGTGTCCATGTTGCAAGTCAACGCTGCATGTCAACAATACACCCGTCAAGTGTGAAGTAGATCAGATCCACGATTCTCGAGATATGCATAAGGACACGCATACACACGTATACAGACAGAGAGTCCCTGCTTCATATAACAAGTAAAACATTTGAATGAAAGTTTGACCCAAAGACGAGCTAAGATTGTTAAAGAATAATAACAAAAAGGTTGAATTATAAAGGTCTTGAGATGACATTTAAAACACTCAACAGAGCAAGGAAATAAAGCCGCTGTGCTGACGCTGATATTTATATTAGCAAAGTGGCATAACTTGAAATACACACCCTGTGTTTATTACCCTCTACTCGTGTTATTGTGTAGATTACGATGCGTGAAAAAAAACCTCATAATAACCTAATTAGTAAACTTATTTTGTTGTGTGAATTCTATCACAAAACTTTGGTTTGTAATCATCCTTGAAAATAGAAAAAGGAATCAGACAGATGCGTATAAATCCAGCCTTGACAGTCTACTCTCTTCATGGTTCAGTATGCAGAGTGCTATTCTACAAGCCTAAATCCAGAATGCTCTCGGACCCCCTCCACACACACACACACACACACACACACACACACACACACACACACACACACACACACCATGAGTCCTTTCCTTTGAGCTGACTTAACTGCTCTGGCACTCAGTCTCGTGGAGCTGCACCCTGCGAACCCTCTCCGCTCAGCTCCTGGAGCCATTCCCATGGAATCCCAGACATGTCAGGCATTCGTTAAAGCTGGGCCGACAAGCGTTTCTTCGCCGCTCTATGTGCTCACATCAGACCCACAGGAAAATGTTTATTTTTTTAATCCACTCTCACAAGATACACGAGCCTGTGATCCAGATCTTTTATACACGTTTATTTTGTTATTCTTTATATTAAACAGCGTTTGTATTATTTGGGAAAGACATTTTGTGTTGCCGGGGAAGTCTGTTTTAGCTGTACCAAATGGATTTTCTTTTGTATGCTATGCGGCAAAATATCGCCATTGTTTAATATTATAACACCTCACTCCGTGAAGTGTTACTGATGCGTCAGAGCGAGGCCTTCTTATTTTTTTTATCTTTTTGGAGAAAGGAAAAACATTATGTAATGGTTGAAGATGGTGTTTTGTGAAAAGTAGTTAATTCAGGGAGTCGGGTGTCATTGATCTTGGCATCTTTGAGAGTGTTTTTCCCGCAGTACAAGGAAAGCAGAATAGAAGAATCTATTGTAAAATGTTGAAGTAGAAAATGTAACTAGAAGTGTACATCAAAAACTTAAGAGTATATTTTGCAACTTGCATAACTTCCACTGTTCCTTTTTGTTTTCTTCCATTTGTGATATTAATCTGCTTTATCCTTTTTGATCCTTTATTTAAACTTTCCATCGTGAGTCCCACATTGTTAGGAATCGGTGGAGTACTATTTGTTGAGTTCTGTAAGAGGATTCCTCGCAGTCTGAACCACCGGTCATGTTTACTTCCTAGATTTCCTTTTAATCCACATAATCTGTTGTCGGCACTGCTGAACACCAATAAAAACATGCACTCTAAAGACAGCAGTACCTGTGCTGTCTTTAGAGTGCATGTTTTGTATTATTTGTATTTATGACGTGAATGCCACATAAATGGTTTTGATGTTATGGCGAGTCGTCAAAGTCGACCACAGAGCTGGTAATTGTTTCGGCCTGACACTGGAAGGAAATGAAGATTCAAGGCCGAGGCGTGCATCATTAGCCTGTAGAGCAGGCAGTGTAATTGCGCATCAATGAGCGCTCAGTCTTTATCATTTCTATTCCAGTCACGGGCCGACTGGATATCTGGCATGCAGATGACAGGCAGGGCCGCATTAAAAACAAAAAGTGTTTTTCCATGTTGTTTGTGTGTTTTTGTTCTATTAACGGAGGCCGGGGCCAGTTAATGAAATTGTTTACGTTTGCTGTTGCTGCCGGAGTCATCTCTGAACCTGCTGCTGAGTCAGACCAGCTGACAAGTGGTTCGTGCTGGAAACATTTCGAACCTTTTCTCTCTGACGTACTTCATTTTGCTTCAATTTGAATGAGATTAAACGGTTTGTCTTTGGTTTTCTGTGTCAGATAAGACTAAATCAACGACATTATTCTAAAAGCATCACTTGTAGACGTAGTTCTTGTGATAACTAAATCTTACTTTTGCTATAAAAAACAGCTCAGTCTATGTGAATCTCAGATCCTGCTTCTGGTGTTTCTTGGTGTAAGTGCTACAACTAGCAGAAATGTTTAATTATCAATTAATCAATTAATAGATTACATGTTAACTTCCTAAAATGTCCAAAACGGCATTAATTGTCCATCTCAATTCCCCAGAGCCCATGGTGATTTTGTCAGCTAATGGATTTCAGCTCTTTTAACCATTTAATAAATGCATTTTTCACCGATAAATATTTGATTATTAGTAATTAACCTCAACTTGTATAAAGCCTAAACTCAGAGATGCGAGATGTTAATCTGGATTGTCTTCAGTCAACAAAGCCTGGGGCTGTTAGAGTCATTGTCAATGCAATGTAATTATTTAGCATTGTAGCATTTGCCCAATGTCCCCGTCTATACAGAGTCAAAGTCAACACCCCGACTAGAACGTCCTGATCTCGATGAACTGATTCATTGTTGATTTTAATCCATCCATCTTCATTCGCTGCCATCTCGTTCTTATTAAAGGTATAGAGGGAGCTGCAGAAGGCAGAGACGTGTTTGAAAAGTGGGGAGGAAGCCAGCAGCCAGCTCTGTATTAATGACATTATCAGGGCAGAGAGCAGTAATTACTCTAAAGCTCGGTTTAAACTCGCAGTAGTGAAGCCAAAAAATTACGTAATCACGGCCTGCGCGTGGTGTGCGAAGGCTCCGCAAGCGGTCCCGACGCTTTGTTGTGCACCTCTGAAATTTTGTAACTTTGTGTGTGCGCAAGCAGAGCTTTTCAGACATGACTTCCCCCAATACTTCACTGATAAAAGCACTATTATCATTTCAATGATGGCAAATTCTTTTTTTGATGCTTTAGAACAGAGATCGCCATTTTCAAGGACACGTTATTTGTTCTTCTTTGGATTCTTCTCTTCTGGGCCTTCAGCAGAAACCTCCTTTCATAAGAAACTAAATACTACCCTCATCATAGCCGTGGAATTTTAATTACCAACCAGCGCACAACCGCGTTCCCATTTTCTGGGGTCTAATACGATCTTGACGCAAAAAGCCCGATTATGCTGCTGTTTCATCACTGCCAAAAAAGGGGAACTTGGAAAAACTCACCACAAAATGATTTTAGGGAGGATTGTGGTTAATGACGAGTACGGAGACTCTCGATTTTAGGCAGCAATCCTTGAGTTTAGTTTTGAGTACCGTGAAGTGTGAATCTCCTTGCCTGTATAAATACAATTACTAAATATACTACAGTCCAATAATAAAGGCTTCCTGGTGTGCATTTTGATGTTGGTAGAAACGAGAAACTTTTAAATAGATAACTCCATACAGTCTGGTTGCAGAGAGCAGACAAGGAGCTGTTTATGTATTGTATGAGTCATTCCTTGCGAGCAATGTGGATTCTTTCTGCCTTTTCCACACCCCACGTTGTTGAAGCTCGCAGTCTGCGAAGATCTGTTTCTTCACCTCCCATTTCCAAGATGGCATCTCCCTGACGGGGTGTATTATTCTCTGTCACACAGGGGCTTTGAGTTGTGTTGGCTTGTTGTTGATGTTTGTTTCAGGCTCGGAGGATTGAGCATCTCATTGTGTGGTTCTGTGCTGATGAGATGAAGAGCCAGGCATTTCTGCAACATTATTTCCCAGCCTTCATGTGATCCCGCTGCACTTTGCACAAAAAAAAAAAAACGCATGACAAGAGATCAGACTGGCCCTGACCGGTGTGCCAGAGGAACCAGAGTAATATGGATAAGGAGTTCAAACAGGCGATACAAGCATTCAGCCTCAAGACTTTTAAAAGGAAAATGTAGCTTAAATGTAAACACCCATAAGTCCAACTGCCGACCCAGCACTCGTCTCCCAAAAATCCCATTGATTTATTGTTGTCGGGTGATTTTACGCTGTCCAAATGGAAGATAAGTAGCGGCGAAGCTGACAAGAGCAAACTCAAGCTGCGCATAACTAATTGACACATTGAGGAAAGACCTCTGATCTCCATGGACGGCGCTAGCTGAAGGGTCTATAATGAGTATAAAGAAAGCGGGCCCTTATTTAGAGATTTGCATGTTGGGTGGCTGGGGACCTTGAACACCTTTTTGACAAGCACACAAGAAACAAGTCTATCTGCTTCAGTGTGGTCACTGTTGTTTATATTATAGAAGCCTCTATGATGTCTGATGTTGAGTAATACCGCTTATTTAGGATCAACTACAATCATTGATTTTAACTCTGCAGACGAGTCAGTTGTTGGCCAAGTGAACTGTACAAATTTGTTGGACAGCGAGTGGATTGTTTTGGTGCTTCAGGAAAGAAGTTGCCCTTTTGGCACTTTTTGAAGTCACTGGAATTAATCGATCCACATTTACTCTTTTTTTTCCACTGGTGCCTCTGGTAAAAACAAAAATCAGACGTGTAACATTTGCATTGTTGCAACTGACGATCTATTATTATTATCTACTCGGATTGAAAAGTATACAAATAAATAAAAATGCCCATCAAGTTCTGAAGAAAAGTCTTTAAAATGTTTTGTCCAACCACCAGATCAGAATCTCAAGATATGTCATTTAAAATTATATAAAGCAGGAAACCATTGCACTGAAGACGCTTGAACCAGATACAGTTTAGATAAAGATAACGGGATTAAACGGTTATGTTCTGCCTGTTAATCTGTTAACTCATCGATTAATAGACCAATGAAATGTCAATAAAATGAAAAATACCCATTACAAGTTGTGAGCGATGTTCCCAAACATAATTCATTTAAAATGACAGAAAAGAAGCAATCCTTCAAATTGAACCAGACAATATTTGAACTTTCTCCTTGATAATACAGATGAAACACTTAATCGACAGTCAAACAACGAATTGTTTCAGCTTTAATGCAATGTTTTATATCTGAGCAGGACTGTGTGGTTTCTCTACATTCATCACTGAAGAATAATTAACTGCCCGTTGCAACATTTAATGGATTGTTGCTCAAAATGAATTCACTCGGAAGTAAAACATTTTAATCAGACATAATATACTGGACACTGGGCAAAAAAAAAAAGATGAACAAAGTGTCATAAATACGTACATTTTATCATTATTTATTTGAGTTTGTAGAACCATTTTCAGTTGTTACCGGTCCGTCTGTAAAAAGTGCTAATGAGTTGAGAGCATGATGAGACATGATGCATCATGGGAGGCACCGAGCTGTTCGGCACAAATCTAACGTAACACGGTTGTCTCAGTGTGAGTTTGAACCCATTTATGGCTGAAAAGCACCACGTTTCTCTCAACGAGGACTCCTGAATAACAAGATTTTGCTGGAGCGCTGTGTTCATCCTAATGTCATTTAATAGGGACTACTTGTGCTACTACTTGTGCTTTAGATTAAGTAGAAAAGCAGTCGATTCATAGCGGCGAGGAGACGGAAAGGGCAGAGCAGCTCGAGCCTGCACTTGTGCTGCCGTCTGATTGGCTGTGAGGGGAGCGAGAGGCACACAAAGGGTTAAACTATGTGGCTGTCTTCCTTGGAGATGTGAGAGGCCTTTTGAATGGCTAGCTTCTACGGCTAGCCAACACATTGGCTAAGGCTGAGGGTGGATCTGGTGCCGGGCCTGTGCTGCGACATGGAGCCCTGCTGCAGGATCAGGAGTCAGTGTGTGAGCAGACAGCAACGCTTTTGTTGCAGTGTGTGAGCAGACAGCAACGCTTTTGTTGCTGTGTGTGTGTGTGTGTGTGTGTGTGTGTTTCGTGTGTGTGTGTGTGTGTGTGTGTGTACATTTGAGGGGGAAAATTGAAGGGCAGCAACTTTGTAATAAAGTTCAAATACACTTTGGAGAGGGAAGCAAACATAGTATCAAGAGAGCATTTTAGTTTTTCAGTGTGGAAACCACCTTCAGCGGTCTTTGTAAGTCCCTATGACACTAATGAAACCAAGCAGTTAGAAAGCAAGAAAAATAAAGACGATTGAGAGTAATTGTCTCCTGTAAAAGGAAGCACAGCAGCCAATTCTCACATCTTGCTTTTTGTTCATGTGGCTGGATATGAGCTCAGACCCTCAACTTTACGGTCTGACCTATAACCCGCCCCGAAGCTCAGCGATGATTATCTCCCCTGCTGTTGAACAGTCCTAAATGTGGCTTATCTCAGCGGGCAGGTCAGTCAGCTGTGTTTACCTCTGAGAAGCCTCCATCCATCTTTGCAAACTTGTCCTCACACCTACACTGAGACCACAACACACACACACACACACACACACACACGAATCCTGAGAGTCTAATGTTATGTAACAGGCTGATTTACAGGCACGCACGCATGCAGACATATGCACAAACGGCCAACCTACAGACTCGTCTCTGTCTTTAAATGATGGTGTTTACGCCCCCAAAAAACATCACTGAATTTCAGTGTTCGTGTGAACAGAATCTTTCTGTCGGGGTTTCACAAAGAGCTTGTGTAGGTGTGTCCTGTGCATTCGTTTTCTGTGTAGCCTCTTTTAGATGAGTCGGGATATTTATCGTGTGTCATTGTATTGATGATGTGAGAGTATTTGGATTACGTTATTTGCGAAACAGTTTTGTGCAACAGCTCCAGCTTCAACTAAGGATAATTTATCAGTTGATCGCTTAGTTATTTTTTGATGAATCCATTAACAATTGAATCTATAAACGTCAGAAAATAATGAAACCATCCATCGCAATTTCCCACAATCCAAAGTGACAACTTCATCTACCATGTTCATCTAAAAGTCCAGTATTTCATTTTCAATTATATAAAATGTAGAAAAACAGCAAATCTGCACCAATGAGATGCTGGAACCAGTGACTGGTTGATCATAAATCAATGGCACAGTTATTGTTAATTAATTTTATGTCTCTCAATTAATCAAATCATTGTATCAGCACTAATCAACCAGACACTTTGATGTTTAGATATGGTGCTTTTAGATGTTGTGATGTATCTATATCTGTCGTAGTGGTTCCCAAAGTTGGAAACCTTAAGGACAGGCCGCAAGATGTTCCTTTTTATTTATAAAAGAAGTGACATTTACATTAACTACAATTTATAATAGTTTATAAATTGTAGTTAATGTAAATGTCCCCCCCCCCCCTCACTTTCACCGAGCCCTCTGGGTCAGTGTCTGTCTTTTTTGGAACTATTGGAGGATCCCCACTGTTCGTATTCAGCGTGCTTGTTGGCCAATGACAGATGGTCCTCTGGGCTGCTGGCTCGTGCAGCGAGGAGGGATTTGTCTCCCGCTGACAGAGACATCTGATCGTATGAGATTTCTGCGGAGGTGGAAATATTAAGACGTATTGTCATTGGAGATTAAAATCAGCTGTGTCACTTTGGGAAATCCTACGTCATGTGTTTGAATGCTAATGAGCCTCAGTTTCCAGTCTCTCTTCCTGCAGCTCACGTTCAGTCCTTAATACTTGTGCATTTTAAATAACCTTCACTATAACCGTTGCTTCACTAACTTCGTTGTCCCTCTCTCTCACATGCAGTGTGCCCTGTTCAGTGTAAGCATCGAGCCTGCACCATGGACAACCAGTGCTGCCACGACCAATGCCTGGGCGGCTGCCTGAAGCCCCACTCGGCCGGTCACTGCGTGGCCTGCCGCGGCCTCCAGCACGAGGACGGCTGTGTGGAGCGCTGCCCCGAAAACCGCTTCGTCTACAAGAGCTGGCGCTGCGTCTCCTTCGCCTTCTGCCAGGACCTCCACAACAAGTGCAAGCGAGAGAAGGAGCACAGCAAGCACCCCGACTGCCACGAGTACGTCATCCACAACGGTGCCTGCATCCCCGAGTGTCCCTCCGGCTACACGACCGTCAACTCCTCCTCGTAAGTGGACACTCGTGCCGGTCCGATGGGCTCTCGATGGTCGGATGGAACAATGTGTGATCAGTGAAGCCGGCTTAATATTCCGCATGCATACGCACACATCCACGTCAACATTTAATCCTCCTGGGCCTTTACACAGACGACTGGTTGATTCTCCTTTACTCCCCTATAAACCCATCTAATTCTGTCACATTCCTAAAAATGCCAACAATGCCTTAATTTACAAATCGTTTGTTGCTTTGTACAAACTGATTATTATCAAAAAAGACTCACCGGTGGCGTGCAGTAATCATTTGATTGGTGTGTTTGACCCGGACAGATTAGTAGCACAAAAGGTAGGAAGAATAAACTAATATAAGACATAAAAAGTAGGCCATTTATACTAGTTTATCTTAGAACAGACAATTATACACAAAGGATGTGATTTAGCAGTCCAATAATAAGAACAAATGATTCAACAATATATCAGCTTTAACAACAACAATAACATAAAGGAAGAAAGAGAGAATGAATTTAGCTCTTGTCACTGTGATTGTAGCACACTGTGACAGTGTGTGAACTCAGGTTCCCTCTGCTGAGCTCAGAAAGCTCTGCTATTAGGTGCAGACACACACGCACAACAATTTTTTTTTTTTCTGCATGTGTGTGAGAGCGCAGACAGAAAGGTCAAAGTGCTGCAGCGCTTTGACTCTGTGTCCATCAGCTAGTTTTTTTTTTCTGGCTCCTTTCTGTGAAAGCTATAGTAGGTGGGGGTGGGGGGGTTCCCCTTTTTCTCTACATCTATAATTTACAACCTGTTGTGTGCGTATCTCCGTAGCTGCCTCCGAGCAGACTTCTGGTTGACTTGCCAGTGAGCTTTATCGCATCCCTCTTTGACACCTTTCATTGACCGTGACAGGGCTGTTGATTAGTGCAGGTGTGCCTGCGAGACGCTCCAGTCAGCCCTAATCATTCTGCTCGGGCAGAGGTTGAAAAACGCAGCTGGAGTTTTCAAGACTCGTCGTCTTCTGTTGCAACATGACTGGCTAGTTGACTAGGTGGCATTTAAACACCAGGGGAGTCGGAGAGGCATTCGGGACAGACTGTTAGTGCCCGGGGGTGCAGGGCCTTGACAGTGATGACAAGGAAACGTAACGTGTTCTAACAACATGCAGCGTCACATTCACAGTTACTGTACATACTGTACGTCCACACCTGAGAGGTTTCGAGAGGGACTCTCTGAGCAGATCCAGCTCCACTGGAGCAGATGAGGGTGAAGTGCCTTGCTCAAGTGCAGCCCGGCCATTGCTGTGAAAGAAAAGACTGCTATTAATTTTCATTCACTGTTAAGTTCCAAAGTTTTGAATCAGAAAAGGAAGGCATTCACATCCAGATGTGCTCATTCGTTACACAGCAATGACTGAGAATCTCTTTAACTCACAATAATCTGTGCAGCTCTGAACATTGAAGAAACACACAGTAACAAACATAATTGTTGTTCCGTGTTTTTAAGAAAGTATCTTTATGTATGCGAACCGCATGAGGTTTTAACTTGTGTTTTGTTTTAATCTAGGATCACCTGATCCATTGGGTGGCGATCTAGTTAAAATAAAGGCTGAAAAATATTATAAAATAATAGTATTAATATAAATCTATATATAAATATTAATCTTCTGCCTACGTTGCACAGGTATAGCTTAAGTAGAAGCAGCTCACATCTTTGGAATAATGCTTGAACAAAGTTCATCAGCCCTCTCCATGTGCAGATTTGATCACGTCTTGTCAGGTGATCAACAATCTCCTTTAAACCTTCAGTCTACTGAACCCTGCTGCACACCCATCTCAGCCCTTATATCTCACCCCCCCCACGTCACTGGCTTTAAACTAAGCTGTGGAAATGAAAGTGCTTTGTGGATAAGCGGTGTACTCAAAGCCGTTATGAGTCTCTCAGCTGAAAGTGCAGATGTGGCACTAGAGCGAGGAAAAAGGTCAAGATAGATCAGGAGCGTTGTGAGCCAGATAAAGAAACGGTGCCCACAACCTACTTCTATTTGCAAAATGAAGACACACTTCTCAGCTGTTATGCCTCTTGTGTTATGCTTTTGATTCTGAACTGTGCCATAAACACATGTAAATAAAAACACAAAGAATACTTTAACACAATCAGGACAATGGTCACAGAGCAAACAGCCCATCACCGTCTAATCGTCGCCTTTACCCCTAAATTCCAAACCTTAAAAACAAAAGAAAGTTACAACATGTGGGCTAACATTTTGCAGCAAGCAGACAAGTGGTATTGATGTAATTTCTGATACCTTTTCAGTTTATTTCTCCCCACAAAAGTTATCTCTCGAATATATAATGACTATCAGCTCTTTGGCAACGATACAAGACCGGCAGACAGGAAGGAAAAGAAATCATTCAACTGTTACTTTAATTTACTTCAATTAGCTGTTTTCTCTTCCGAATAATCCAGATGTGTAACTATCCATTCATGAATAGAAATCACACCCTTTAGCAATGTTACAGGACCAGCAGAAGTAATACTGGCCAGTCATAAACCACAGAACGCCTTATTGCCCATTATAAAAAAAACAACAATGTAATCCATCAAGTCACACTTCAGGATTTTCTCGTACTAATACAAGTTCAGAGTGTCAATAAACAGGTTTATTAAGTGTTTGCATAAGTAACCGACAGAAGTAAAACACATCACAAAGTCCAGCTGATGTCACAGCGAGGAACTTTTCACTTTTTCACGGTTTGTTTGATGTTCAGCTTGAGATTTCTACGTGTATTTATTTAGGTCCGCCTATTTATTGCTTTATGTTTAATGTTCAGTGATCCGGATATATTTATTTAGGTGTTATTACGTTTGGATGACTGTTGAACTGAACATTTAAGTCGTTTGTACAGTAATGGAGTCAAAGATTGTTCATTCACATTGTGGGGGCGGGGCTACACTCAACTACCTACTTGGCTCACAAACTACTTGGCCTTATAAAATCGGTCGACCTCGACCGCAGAGGTTGCTGTGCACTTTAGATTTGACCTCATCAAAGTTTTCACTCGCCACATTACGAGTGTGGGGAAGGTGCAGACGACTTTTCAGGAAATGGGTTGGTACGGTTGACACACTCAGCCGCGGCCATATATCTGTTATGAAAGCGTTATGTAAGCCGGGTTGTTCAACTCTGTTGTTAAGGTGAAGGCTCGGTGTCAGTTCATTTTTCAGTTCATTCAAACTTCATTTCCAGTGTTTCTGTTATACATACAGTCAAGCCAAGACATTTAAAGAAGCAATGGATATTTTGGGAGTAGACCTGTTTGCTAAAGGTGTCGCTCGAAGAAAACCAGAAGTGAAAAATGACTCCAAGTTGTCATTCCTAGCACCCACGCGCATTGTTATCATGCACACATTTTCTTGAAATATTTCATTTTCCTTTTGTTCTCTAGGATCAACTGCACTCCCTGTGCAGGGCTTTGTCCCAAGGTATGTATGGGTTACAGCCTTGTGGACTCTGTCACGACTGCCCAGGCTTTGAGAGGCTGCACTGTTCTTAATGGGAGCCTGGTCATCAACATGCGTAGAGGAAGTGAGTATATGTGGTTTGTTTGGTGGAATGAAATTACAGTATGCAACAGGTCAACAGAACAGCTAAGAAGCTGGCATTACACAAAAAGGTGTACGGTTGAAGAAAACACATGAATTTAAAATGAAATCAGAGTTTAAAATGCTAAAACTGTGGGATTTTACAATAACTTTAAACAATCTAACAACGAAACATCAGTGAATAAAATGAATGCAATGCAAACAAATTAATAAAGGTTTCCATGAGTTGATTTGATTTTTATTGAGTTTTTAACACACGCATTCCCAATCATCCTGCCTAAAGGAAAAGCAAACCGCTCTGCATGATTTCCAAATCATTTGAATAATGGACTGTATACTATTATTGTTTTGTGTCTGAACAGCTTAAATAGGAAAATGTGTAAAAGATGAAACCAAAATGAAAAGACTAAGAATTCTATAGAACCTGAAGTCACTTCAGGGCTTGTGTGCTTTGTTTTTCTGCAGACAACATAGCAGCTGAACTGGAGGCCAGCCTGGGCCAGCTGGAGGAGATCACTGGCTACCTGTCAGTGCGACGTTCCTACGCCCTCGTATCCCTCTCTTTTTTCCGCAAACTCCGTGTTATTCATGGAGAGGAATTGGACATCGGGTGAGATGCCGTCTTTTGAGTCTCATCTTAAACTCGCCATGTCGGAGCCGCCTCCTGTAATTATGAGTTAAAAGCGGAAGGACTGACCTTTTCAGAATGTCTGTCTGTGGTAACTGTTTTTGGTTAGACAAATCATATGTGAGGCTTCATTCAGACGAGGTGGAAGACGCTTGTAGCACAATGGCCTACACTTACAGTAGGAATGGCAGAGGTCAGGCATATGATGCAAATTGTAGGCTAACCATGCTGAAATACTTTTCTATTAATGTTACTCTCCAATAATGTCCTGAGCTAAATGTCACGTGTAGAATGAAAAATATGTCTCATGCAATCTTGTGTGTTCTTTTCCAGGAATCACTCGTTCTATGCCCTGGACAACCAGAACCTGCGGCAGCTCTGGGATTGGTCCAAACACAAGCTGACCATCCTGCAGGGACGCATGTTTTTCCACTACAACCCCAAACTCTGCATGTCTGAGATCCGCAAGATGGAGGAGGTGACGGGGACCAAGGAGCGGCAAGTCAAGAACGACATCGCCTCCAAGACCAACGGAGACCAGGCATCATGTAAGAACCTCTGCTCTGACGTCATGTCGGTGGCTGCACGAGCTACTATGGCAGCGGAAAACACGAAGAGTCTGCCCTGGTACAGACATAGTCATAGCTATTGTTATGATGGTCATTTCCTGTCTTCTGGCCCACCGTTTACTGACGCAGATTAACTAGGACCAACCAACAGAGCACAGCAACGATAAATATTAACATGGCAACATGTAGGTGTTGTGCTATTTCTGTCCTTTCCATCTTAAACTACATGTTCAATTCAAGTTAAGAGACGGGTTGCAGGGGACAACACGATAATCTCCCTTTCATATGTCTTTGACACATTTCTTTGATTTATTTGACATAACAGCAAGACAGCAAAGAGAGGAAGATGGAGGGGATTGGATGCTTCAAAATTTGAGATTCTTCAGTTTCTCGTAACCAAAATCGGGATCAGAGGACCGAGATCTGGCACCGTTATCTTAGATTTGTACAATCTAAATTTACAATCAACAGTTAAAAAGTGAACGGCATGGCAAGAGTGGCGGCGGGGAGACTGATGCGAGGGTGCGAGTCATTTTCTGGTTTATAACACTTTTGATTTAATTTAATAAACAAACGATCAAAACGTACACGGACCGTGGCTATATTATTGACAAGTGCAAGGTGCAGCACTTCTTCGTTTTCTGGACTGAGGGTAGACTGGACGCTGTAGAGACTCACTATCGCCCCTTTCGGGAACAAGTTGTAATACCAGACAGGACGAGCCGGGGCTAGTCGGTTAGCATGCCATGCTCATTTTAGTAGATATCTCTGCAACACAATACACATATATGCGTCTTTGACGTAACGTCAACACTGTAACTTCTTCACATTCTGTGGATGAAGTTAGTTCAAAAGTTCTGCCCATACCTTACACATTGCGCCTTTAAGTGATTACTGTCTTTTCTCAGGTGAAAACCATCTGTTGAAGTTTACCCAGATTCGAACCATGAGCGATAAAATAATGGTCAAGTGGGAACCCTTTTGGCCTCCAGACTTCAGAGACCTGCTGGGCTTCATGGTGCTCTACAAAGAAGCGTAAGTACATCTTCAGCCATCAGTCACAATCAGACTTGGATCTCTGCCAGAAAAATGATTTGTTTGAACCCGACTTTGCAAAGTACTAAAATCAGGAAGATATCCTCCCTTTGAACCAGCATCACTTTGAGGGTCTCTCCGGCCTCAGTGATGTTTTGCAAACTCTAACTGGTCAGATAAAAACAATGATAAATTGCTGTAAAACATCAAACTGAAACTCAATATTCGCCCTCAACTAGAAAACAATTTAGGCCTACGTTTAACCATTTTTTCCCCCGTATACTGTTATTGTTCTTCCGCACAATAGACCTTTTCAGAACGTAACCGAGTTTGACGGGCAGGACGCCTGCGGCTCCAACAGCTGGGCGATTGCTGACGTGGACCCTCCGCGACGAGCCACAGAGGGGGACAAAGAGCAGTCTGAACCGGGTCATCTCATCCTGCCACTGAAGCCCTGGACGCAGTACGCCATCATGGTGAAAACCCAGCTGTCGGCCTCTGACGAGCACCAGGTCCACGGAGCCAAGAGCGAGATCATCTATGTTCGCACCAACGCCACCAGTAAGACTGATTGAGATCTGTGTTGTTTACTGGTTATTTAGTTAAAATGCAGTTGAACTTGGAATCAGTCTGTACATCTGGCAATCCGGTAGTCCATTGGCACATCTTTCTGTGATAATGAATGGTCATCACCATTCATATTATACAACCACGGTGTTTATGATTACATTGTTTACAAGAGCACAAAGTTCTTTATCGATCTAGCCTCTTAAAAAGAAGACTGCTCGAACGTCAAGTCGGGGGTCATCAACGGATGATTTGACTCATGGACTTTCAGTGGGCAGCCCTTTATGGAAGTGTGAAAGAAACCGCCGTCTATCTTCTGATTCAGGAGAGAATCAGGCAGCAGCCCTTCCATTAAGTTATCGCTGTAGACGTTTAAAGGACATTACATGTAAACACAAAAGACAATCACTATTAGCTACACTTATTCCATCACTGTCTGTCCCACAACTGCAGTCTCCTACCGAATGACAATTTCAAAGAAGAAACCTCTAAGCAAAGACTTCCAGGTTATTCCAGGTTAAAAGTTAGGTTATGGGAAGCTCCAGGTTACGGGTTCTTACATTCCTTTCGAGGGAAAGGGCTATTTCTTGTACTGTGCTAGAACTATTTTTAGGGTCGTTTTGAATCCAAGTTTCTTGTGGTGTTACTATCATTGACTAGTGGACTCAGTGTTGTGAGCGTCAGACTGGCAGCTGCCAAAATGTCCTTGGCACAAGAACAGGGAAGAGGAAGACAGATGGCAGGGTCCGCCTGGGGTGCCATCGACTGACGGGGCGCTGCCTCGTGCAAGGTGTCTGCATCAAGATTATAAATCTTTCCCCCCAGTAGTTAATTGTACTCTGCCTCCCACGATGTGCGTCGTGTCCAGTTTGATTTTGTCGCAGTGACGATGGCCCGTCTAACCGGCTTCCTTTTTACACAATGCGCTCTTCCGTCCTGATAAACCGCATCAAACATGACATCTCTCTCGCTCACAAGTAACAGACGGCCGGTTGTTCTATCCGTCTGGCAACCTCTTCAGGTTTCCTGGGGGGGGGGGGGGTTGCTGTGTCACCTCTAACCGGCATACCTCATCAGAAGGGCAAAGCTGTCATTACAAATAAGCTGTTGCTGGTGAAACTTAGTCTGATAATGCAGTCAGACCAGTGTGTTGCACCGTCATGAAACAGGGCCCACACAGTAGCTGTGTCTCCTTAGGGTTCAGTCTGACATCCTGAGCTTTTCTTACAAATGTGCAAATTTCAATACTTTCCCAGTCCACTTCAGGCCGTGATACTTTTAAGATGCAAAGTGTCTCTTGGGTTTCCTTCCTCTCGAAAATCTGGTTCATATGTCTCACCAGACAATCGGATAAACGGTGATGCCAGTCGTTGTTTTCGCTACATGTAGCCGATGACCTCTTTCTGTACTCGCAGCGTGGAACAACACATTTTGTCAGCTGCCCATGTTTGATGCAAAGATTGAAAAGATTAGAAAACACATTTCGATGTATAATAGGATAGAACGGGACAATCTGTCTCAAAACAATCATTATGTAACTTCTGCATTTCATTCTCACCAACAACAAGTGCTTGGTGCCAGATTCCCTGAGAATCACACACACCAAATCGTGTTGTTACGCCTCCTGTGTTAGTGCCGCTAATCTGTGTTCACTAAGTAGGATCGAATTACGAATAGAAAAATATATGTCACATTGCAGTTTGTTTTGCAATTTGAAGATATATGGTACTCCACAGTACTGTTGTGTCTTACATGAAATACTGAAATTTCACTGATGCTCCACATACCATGAAGGATGCATATCATGTGTATGTGATAACCAGGGTTATGACGGTAAACAAGAACACAAACAAAACAAAAACTACATGTCGACAAGTTACAACTGATTTAAGAAATCTATATTTATTTTTAAGGCATGAATATGAATGCAGCTTTACTTTATAGTTACAATGTTCTATGTAAAACATGAATCTATTTTTAAAAAAAGGAACAGAAATAAGAAACAATTTAAATATCTTAAATGCCACACCTGTCAAAATACTGAGAACTAGAACTGAAACTGAACATGCAAACCACAGCTTAACAATGACTTAAGTAAAACTACACACTGGAAACCACAATGAAGTAGAAATACACCAATGAAGAGACAAAAACTTTAAGATATCTTCAAACTGTACAAATAATAACAAACAAAACACGGTTCTCTCCTGTGCTCCCTAGAGAGCAGAAAGTACTACAAAACAAATGCACATTTGTCCTCATGAACTTGTAAAGTATGGACATCCAACATTGTAACCACTCAGATGTACAAGAGCAAAATACACTAGTGTCATAAACAAAAAACAAAACTGCATATACCCAGAGCAGGCGTCAGCTGTTCACAGCCAGTAAGTGTTTCAGTAGTTATACATGAAATGCAAATTAGATTGAAACAGAACTTCCCCTCTGCTATATTTGATAAATCCTAATGAGTCATTTGAAGAAATGAGTTGACTGTGACAACAATGTACCGTGACTTCTCGAGCTCTTCTTCTTTTTACTGTATGACTTCAAGACTGAGAGAAATAATAACGAGAATCCTTTTTAGGGATGAGAGGACAGAGAGTCACTAAAGTGCATTATCATGATCAGTCAAATTACGTATATATAATATAATAATTAATATTCTCAAAATGCTTCGCTCTAAAATCAGCTCATGATTTGATAGGCTGGCCGTATTTTTAACAAAATGGTCGAGACATTTTATTACAAAAACTTCAGCTTGTCAACAAAATTTACAAACAAATTTCTTTTTGTATTTATAAAATGTGTTTTGTGTTTTTGTTGTCGCTCTTAAGCAACTAGCTGCTGTTCAGCGGCAAATGAAGGGATTGTTTACTTATCAAAATCTCTGTATTTCCGTGATGTCTCCACAGAACCGTCTGTCCCGCTGGACCCCATCTCCTCGTCCAACTCGTCCTCCCAGATCATCCTCAAGTGGAAATCTCCCAATGACCCCAACGGAAACATCACTCACTACCTGGTCTTCTGCCAGCGCCAGCCTGAAGCCAGCGAGCTCTACAAGTTTGACTACTGTCAGAAGGGTGAGCTATATTGTTTGTGTTTGTCCTGTTGTTGTGTCTTTATTGTGGCTTTATGCGTCTGACTGTCTGAGAGCGAGGGAGAGAAAGAATGCCTCTTGCGATCTTTACGTTGGTAGAAGAGCTCCTCTCTTCTCAAGAAGCGCTCTTTACTTCTTCTGATTCTCCTCGATGGGTAATTCGATTTTATCATGAATTTTCCATAAATATATATCGACCCACATTATGTACAAAAGCAGACGATCTTAACAATCCTACAAAACAACACCAATATAAGCGTAATAACCCAAAACCAACGAGTTCAACATCATTATCGTGATAGATTTTGAGGTTGCTTCATGTACATAAAATGTTATTGGGTCCGACATAACTCTTAAAAATCAACACACGTTTCACACATTCCAAAATTTAATCAGCTGTAGAGTGACATGTATTTCTTTTATTAAATGAAAATATTAAAATCACCAGAAGTGGAGATAAAGAATGTCCAAATGACAACAGCAGTATATCTAAGTTGCATTATGCATGGTTTCTCAGCAGGATGGACAGAAAAGTGCAACAGAAAAGCCTTTGTAGACCTATGAGCACATTTTAAGCATAGTGAAGTGAACCCTTTGTGAGTTGAACCAAGTACTAGTCTGTACCCACTGAGCAAGAAAATCAAGTGTGGTTAAGGTGAGTGTTTGTTTGGGTGTTATGTAGCTTAAACTACATGAACCCTGGCATCGGGACAATCAGGATTGAGAGGGAATCAGGCCGACTTCAGTCTTATACAGTATATTGGTTGAGTTATTCCTGGCACAGCCTCACCTACGTGAATGCCATCAGTGCTCTTCCAGCGCACAACCGAGCCCAAGTTCCTCTTTTGAACTCTCATAACTCCCACACATCTGCGGGAAAGTTGTGTCACTGGTAATTTATCTCCACCAGAGAGGGTGAGGACCTGGAGGTGACGATGACAGACATGCCCTTCAGGCGTGTAACTATGTGGGAGGAGTGTGTGTACGTGGATATTTGTGCATAAAACTTGAGTTATGCGTCTGTGTTTATTGCGCCAATCTTTCCATTCTGTCTGACTTATTTTTATTTCTTCCCTGACTTTCACCAGGAATGAAGTTGCCGTCGCGGGTGCCCACTCAGGTGGACAGTGACGAGGAGCAGAAGTGGAACCAGACGGAGGAGCAGGGCCAGGGGACCCGATGCTGCGGCTGCCCCAAAACCGACAAGGAGCTCAAGAAGGAGAAAGAGGACTCAGAGTACCGGAAAACCTTCGAGAATTACCTCCACAATGAAGTCTTTGAGATCAAGTAAGACAACTGACAACAGAGTTGTCTTTTTGAGAATTAAAGGTATAATATGTAGCTTTTCCCCATGAAAATGTCAAAAAAAACAACTAGACCCATGTTATGTATTTTGTTTCTATTTTCAAACTTGGAGAAATGATTGGATATAATGATGGAGGGACTTTGGACAGACATGGATGTAAACTGCAACATGACTGGTTGGAAGAGGCATCGATTGTCCGCCGAACTGCGTCTTAGAAACACCGATTTTGAACATAAAACAGATTTTATTCTGTGTTTTTACCGGTTTGTTTTGGAGAGGGGGAGACCTCTGCAGATAGCTGGGCTCCCAGTTAAAACCACCTGAACGATTAACAAGATATCCTAAGCGGGAGAAGATGACTACAATGACCGCAGTGGTAGTGAAGACAGTAACTACCACGATCCCACGCTACTTCGCAACGTCACCGAACTCCGTCTTTTGTTTTTGTTTTGATTGAGAGAGTGGCAGAAAATTTACATATAATGCGTTTAAATGTAAGTAAACTGAAGTGTTTATTGAATATTATGTAACTTCATCAACTTTATTATTTATAAATGTCCTCAAGAGAATTGGCTTTTAAGGTTTAAGTCAAGATGGATTAAACCAGTTCAGCATTTATTTATTTTTTTGTTGTCAAACTCAATCAAGTTCAACTTTGCCTTCAGTTTAGCTCCCCATAACACAAATTAAAGTTCTCACGCACCATCGTGCGTTGTGTGTTTGATCATGCTGAGCACTCTTATAAAAGAACTGTATGAGTCTTTGGACTAAAGCAAATCATATTTCTTAATTCTTCCCTTTTATGTTTTATAAGTGTCACTGGAGTACCAGGATTCAGCTAAAACATTATCCTGTTTTGCAGTAAACAAACCTCAGAACAGGACACTGCATAAGGGCAGGGTTGTACTAGAAAAGAAGTAGTTTGTACGACGTCTTGTTCACTTCGGAAATCGAAAGTGTTCATTGCCGATCCGAGCGTGCTGGTCATCGTCATAGAGGGGGAGGGGGAGGGGGAGGGGGGGGGGGGCGCGCAACATCATTGAAATGGAGATAACGGCGCACATGTTCAGACAGCTTCTCCTGGAAGACACTCGTAGTGCACTCAGTTATAGACACGTAAAGTGACAGAAATAGTTGTTTAGCAAATGACAAAAAGAAAACTAGAGTGAGAAGTTCAAACCCTGGCTGCTTTCTCACAGCAGACTAGGCGGATGTAAATGTCAGATTTGTAAAGTTACAGAATTGCAGTTCTCCGTAAAACGGATGTTGGAAAGGTGTTGGGTTTCATAAAGCTGTTTGACCATCAAGCAGAATACTGGCAGTTCAATCCTTTTATATTATTGTCGCTCCAACTACTGCTCCCTGCAATCCCTCCTAATTAATTACTTTCAATTTCTGTTACATTTTCATCTAAATGTCAAAAGCCTTTTTTTCATATTTGATGTGTTTTCGTGCATTTTTTTAAGTCACTTAAAACCTACCTTGCTTTGGTTAGACGCTCGAGACAGCGGCGTTCAGTGATGGGCATCGCCAACTGGACACTACCCTTCCTCACCACCGCCCCCAGCCCGCCCCAGGGCACGGGCATCCCAGAGGACGAGGAAGCCTTTGAAAGCACAAAGACCGTGGTCTATGTCCACACCAAGGAGTCCACCGTCATCTCCAACCTGCGCCACTTCACCAGCTACCAGATTGAGGTGCACGCCTGCAACCACCCGACCGACCCGGCCCGCTGCAGCATGGCAGCATATGTCAGCGCCCGCACAATGCCCGAAGGTAAGAAGGCACAGCTCTCGGTTTTCACTGTTTCTAAGGAAGCGGACGACGTAGGTCTATGTAATAAAATCACACCTCCATCAAGAGGGTCCCAGCTGCCTCAGCGTGGAGGAGTATTCCTGTATACCATTTTGTTCTCCACAGACAAAGCTGATGACGTCCGCGGTCCCATCAGTTACGAGGTGACGGAAAATTTAGTGCACATCACGTGGCAAGAACCGGTGTCCGCGAATGGTATGATCATCCTGTATGAGGTCAACTACAAGAGACTGGGAGACACGGAGGTGAAGAAACGCACACACACACACACATCTGCAGCCACATCTGTCATGCCTTCTTTAGTCTTTGTAGGGATTTGAGTACAACACATAAACACATTCTTACTCAGAAAGCACTTCCTATATTTCTCATTAAACACAATAGCTCGAGCTACGGATGAAAAACAATTTAACTGAGAATCAGATTAAATGCATCCATCTCGAAATTACCCATGCAACACAAACAAATGAGAGAGGCAATACTTATTAGTTGACGTGTATTTTGAGATTTAGTCTTGTGGTCTCACTAATGTCGTATGATTGATAAACTCGATGGAGAAGTAATTTTAGCGTCGCACCATGTTTTAGTTGCTATAGAGTCTACAAAACTCGTGCTGCAGCCTGTTATTTACTGTGGAAACTAAAAGACATCAGTGTAAACATTGAATAAAAGCATGAAACATCATCCAATACACAGATTTAAAACGTTATTTTAAACTTGGAAATTCTAATGCAGCCATTTGTTGTCCACTGCCTGAATCTCAGTATTGTTCTTCTGCAGGAGCTTCACTACTGCGTGTCAAGGAACACGTACAAAGTGGCCCGTGGCTGCAAGCTGAAAGTGATGCATCCTGGGAACTACACAGTGAGGATCCGGGCCACCTCCCTGGCCGGGAACGGATCCTGGACCGAGCCCACGTACTTCTACGTCCAGGACGCAAGTAAGTCTCCTTCTGCCATGAAGGCAAACTTGAGCTGTCCTACATACTAATATTAGTTTAGTAGGTCGTACACATAAATACCAACATGCCATTTTATACAAACAAAATGAAACGGTACGTGTTGTCAATCAAACTGCAACTTTGGAAAGCCACTGCTAATTAAACTGCACAAAGAGCCATCAAAGTGTTTTTCCTCAAGGTCTGTTCAGACCAAACGCAAAGCAGATTTTCACGTCGCTTTACTCTCATAAATACAGCCGCTGGAGTGTTTCTTGGAGTATTTCACAATTCACGAATATTCATGCTTATCAGCCAATGGCAGTACTTCTTCTGGAAAGTAAGAGGGGAACGTTAGTGCCAACCATGGACATCCATGGCGCTAACTTGGTAGTGAAATACAACCGATAGCTGGAATCAAGTAACAAATACATATTTTCAGAACTTACCATGTAGTCCTATGGTTTTGGACTTTTAAGCTGTTTTACAACCACACACAATTTATTAAAATAAATCCAGTTCTTAGCAGCTCCTCCATTTCCTTTGTGCAATGCAAATTAGCTTGATTAGTTTCACCTCACACAGAAATTGACCGTATTTAGTCTGAGTGCTTAAAACCTGATTAGAATCTGGACACGGCTTCAGTCTAGAAGGAAATTAATTTGTTCTTTTCACACGTCTGTAAGATGCAAAATGTTCTCGTTAGGATAGATTAGATATACTTTATTATCCTGCAGGGAAATTTGTCTTTTTGTCTCCAAGCAGCTGCATCACAAAACACCTATCAACAATGTCACAATGCACATACACACACATAGAACATACATCATACATACAGACACTATTGCATAAATATGCTTAACTTCACATGCTGAGTGTGACACAGTAGACTCCAACGAAGAACTACCAATAAATAATAAATGTATCTATATCATCTATAAATATTAGATAATATATAATCAAGTTGCAATATATTATATTTCCCAATGAAATCATATCGTATGCTACTACTACTTGTTGCCATTTAATATTTTGATTGAGGATGGAACGAATGTATTTTTGTACTTCAGCCTTGAACAGTGGCAGGAATATTGAATTTGAGTACTAGATGACTACACACTTATTGTAGTTGTAAATATGCTCTTATTTATCCTCATAATTGCTGATGTCTTCTTATCTAAATAGGGATTAGCTCCTGTCAAAATGTTTAAAATCCAACCACATTATCACAAGATCGAAAGATGCTACCGAATAATTGTACTTGTACTTGTAGCAGATGAGCTTCACGGAGCCGCATGTCGCTCCAGTTTAATGTGTGAAATGTGACTCACTGTCTGTCCGGTTGTGTTGAACAGGTGATCCTCTCTACGTCCTGAAGATCGTCATCGGACCCATCATCTGCTTTGTGCTGCTGCTGATTGTGTCTGTGACAGGATTCCTCATGTTCAAGAAGAAGTACGCAATCATCACATCTGGTTCAATACTGTAACTCGTGTTGTTATATAGTTATACTTTGTCAGTGTTACAACTAAATACATTTCTCTGTTTCCTTCCAGTCAAACTCAAGGGCCTAGTGGTCCCATCTACGCCTCTTCAAATCCAGAGTATCTCAGTGCTATGGATGGTAAGCTTAAACAGTTTAAGCCATTTATTCAATTATTCACTTATTCTTTTAACTTAAAGTTCCAGTGAAAAGGAGTTGGAGCGTCTTTGACGGTGAGCTCAGTCCTTACTCCTTATAAGCCGCACATGTAACCTTCCTGTAAAATGTGCCTGCAGTGTATGAGGAGGACGAGTGGGAGGTGGGCAGAGACAAGATCAACATTTTGAGGGAACTGGGTCAGGGCTCTTTCGGCATGGTCTACGAGGGCATCGCCAAGGACATCATCAAGGGCGAGGGGGACACGCACGTCGCGGTGAAGACTGTGAACGAGTCGGCCAGCCTGAGAGAGAGAATCGAGTTCCTGAACGAGGCCTCGGTCATGAAGGCCTTCAACTGCCACCATGTGGTAAGAAGAGACATCTTCTGAAACTCCTTGTACATAAACACAAGGCATTTGTTTACTGACCATATGTAAAAGTGTTGGGTCAGTAATACCCACAGTACTGGTCTAGAATAAAGACTAAATGTCCCATCATGTGCACATACCTTACCTGTCCTACATTAGCTGTGTGAAGAGCAGCAGCATCGTCTTGCTGTCCGTCAGATAATACATACCGTAATCCAACCAGACCATATTGAAATGAACCCTCGTCTCCCAGGTGCGTCTGCTGGGTGTTGTGTCTAAAGGCCAGCCCACCCTGGTTGTGATGGAGCTGATGACCCACGGAGACCTGAAGACCTTCCTGCGCTCCCTGCGACCTGACGCTGAGGTAAACGAGATGACAACGCTCACCTCTGGATCACAAACACAATCTGAAGAGTTAGAAGAACCGCTAATATTTGTTTAGGCTTTAGGTTAGGTTTAGGTGAACTTGCAACAGTAAACATGCAGAAGTCTCTTATCTTCTGTCACTGGTCTTCTTTTCACTTCTGCTTTTTGTGTCGATAAAAGGAGCAGCAGTCCTTAGTTATTATTCTTATCAGTATGCAAATTTCTTTTAATTCTGCATGGGAGATTATCTTTACCATAAAGGGCATAAAAAAAACAGGACGACTTTACCACATGTAGTGTTATACTATACTGATTTTTACTCACCCTGAGAAATACTAGGATCTACTTGGATATTTTGTGACGTCTGATCTTGAAAGGTGCTTTAAAAATACACTTGACTTAAGTTACTCTATGTGAAAAATCGCAGTGGTTCCCAAACTTCTATCTAAGCAAAAAGATTCACCGCTAAATGAATCAACCGCTTGATTGTAATTAAGTTAAAACAATTTCTGATGACACATTTCACTCCATCCGTTGTTTTCCTCCCAGACATTCAGGGTTAAATCTACCAGATGTAATTTAATTAGATGAGGAACTGTGTGGCCTAATATGGATCTACTTGTGTGGCGTTCTCACAATAACTGAAACTGTTGTACCTTTTTAAATTACCACTGGACAATATAAAATTCCACATTGAGTTTACTTTTGTGTACAGATGCCTTGTATGTAGGTTAATGTTCCATCTCAGTGTCATCTCCTGAAGTGTGTACATATGCAGATTGCAGGAGGAGGAGGAGGAGGAGGAGGAGGAGGAGGAGGAGGGAGCTCTTGGATATTGAGAGAGGAGTTTAGCAGTCGCCACTTAGGTCGGCTGAAAACCTCAAACAGGCTTGTGTGGAGATGAACAGCAGGCTCCAGACAAAGTCAAGCGTGACACAGAAACTTTGACAATAATATGCCTGATTATTATAGTTTATGCCGTCTAAGAAGTCATATTTTTTTTTAAGTATCAAACTCTGTATCAAATTCAACAGCAAAATCATGTGCTGTTGACATAAAAAACAAACAAAAAAAGCTAAATGTTATCAGATCACAAATTAAAAATCTGTCTTGTGTCCCCCAGAACAACCCCGGGCGTCCACCGCCCACTCTGAAGGAGATGATCCAAATGGCCGGTGAGATCGCAGACGGCATGGCTTACCTTAACGCCAAGAAGTTTGTCCACAGAGACCTGGCAGCCAGAAACTGCATGGTAGCTCACGATCTTACCGTCAAGATAGGAGGTAAGTCTCAGCACCAGAGAGTTTTTGGCAACAATGGCAGACAACAATGCATTTATGCTGTATCTTTAAATAAAGGTGCTAAATTCAAGTCATTAGATGTATTTATTCAACATCTTAAAAATAAATGACGTATTCAAATGTATTTAGCATCTTAAACACGTGAAGCTTTGTAACAAATAACATCCGTGTAAGTTTGACCGCAACTGATGAAAATCTTTTCCTCCCAGACTTCGGTATGACCAGGGACATCTACGAGACCGACTACTACAGGAAGGGAGGGAAGGGCCTGCTGCCCGTCAGGTGGATGGCACCCGAGTCCCTGAAGGACGGAGTCTTCACTGCACATTCAGACTGCTGGTCAGTGACACCTCGGATTTAGGGGGTTGTTTTTTGCGTTGGCGTAGATGCTCTATACGGCATAACATGTTGTGGAGTGACAGCTGGTGTCGAGCTGTATCTTATACAGTTAAGAAATCTGGGTTTGTGGAGGACCTTCACAAAAGATTCTACAAGCTCATCAGTAGCACTTTGCTCTTTGTAAAATACTATTTTTCCTACTTCCTAACTAAAACATTATTTCACATAATTGTGTTAAGCTTTTTCGTTTTGGTCAACAAACAACAAACCTATTTTCCGAGACGATTCATTTCCTGTCGAGGTCATTATTAGATTATTATTCCGCAGACCAGAATAACAAACAGTAAACACATTACAATGTTAAAATATGACATCAGAACATGAGTGTGTGGCTTACCCGTTGTTTACCAGCATTGCAGCCACGGCCTCTGCCCTCAGTCTACCTGCTCACTGCATCGAGTGTTCACGGACACATTTACTCAGTCGGGTGTCTAATTGGCGCATCCTCATTCTCCCCGTGTCTCTGCTGTTGTCTCTCGTCCACTTGTTTGCCAGGTCGTTCGGGGTCGTGCTGTGGGAAATCAGCACGCTGGCCGAGCAGCCGTACCAGGGCCTGTCCAATGAGCAGGTCCTCAAGTTTGTCATGGACGGGGGCATCCTGGACCGGCCAGACAACTGCGCCGACAGACTGTGAGTACAAGAGTAGGGCTGAGGTGGGATAGGGAGGAAAACAAGAGTTGTATTGTAATAATTCAATGATTTCAGTGAGTTTGTTTATATTGCTTAAAATCACAAATTGCCCTCAGAGGGTCTTACAATCTTTAATAGCGCTGTATTCGTTATATCATTCGTCAATAGAAAACTGATCTCCAACTATTTCGATAATTTATTTATCAGTTGGTTATCTAGTTCATTTTTTTCAAGCAAAAATTCTGTAGTTCCAGCTTCAACAAATGTGAGGATGTGTTGCTTCTCTCTCGTTCTTATCATAGTGTATCATTAACTATTACATAATTGTAAATATAATATCTTTGTGTTTTGGATGGTTGGTGAGATAAAACAAGACATTTGAACACCATCTTTTATTGTGGAAAATATTTAGGACAGTTTGCTCAGTTTTTTGGCTTTTTTTGGGGGGCTAAACAATTATTGACTTATCGAGAACAAAATCTGCAGATTGAACAATAATAATAATAATAATAATAATAATAATAGTTGCATATTCTGTAACCTGAAACCTTAAGCAACAGCCTGCACTGACAAACACAAGCTGTCGTAGAAGTAGCCGTAGAAACAAGATGACAATACCAACAAAGATGGTTCTGCTCTTTTCATGGGATTTATAGGGCATTAAAAACAATGTTGACTATCAACAGCCGTATCTTTTAAGTTGTATTCAATTTGGTATTCTTAACCACAGCAGAAAGACAACTATGTTAACAAGAATAGGTACGTTATGAAAGAATAACTATGGTGATCAAAGTAAGATGTAGACATCAGCATCATCTAACTGTGACCCCGCTCTCCCTGTATCCTCACCCAGACATAACCTGATGCAGATGTCTTGGCAGTACAACCCCAAGATGCGTCCCGCATTCCAGGAGATCATCGAGATGCTGCGCGAGGACTTGCATCCTTGCTTCCGGGAGGTCTCCTTCTTCTACAGTGGGGAGAACAAGCCGCCCGAGACCGAAGACTTTGACCTGGACATGGAAAACATGGAGAGCATCCCGCTGGACCCGTCGTCCTACTCCCAGAGGGAACAGTGTTCAGACAGGGACGAGGCCTCGCCGATGGGCCTGAGGGGCAGTTACGAGGAGCACCACATCCCGTTCACACAAATGAACGGGGGAAAGACCAACGGACGAATACTGGCCCTGCCGCGGTCCAGCCCCTCCTAACACACTGCGCACATCCCGCGCAAACATGTCATTTCTATAGATTTGAATATATTTTTGTGTTTTGTTGTCATTTTATATAGATCACACTTGTAGCACTCTCTCTACAGGAGCCCCTCAGTGCATATCTCAGGACTTATTTTTCTCATCAGATCCCACAAACTCACACTACAGCAAGTCCACACATGGATACCAGAAGACACTTTTATATATATATATATATATATAGCCAAGTTTGTGCTAGACTGGGTGGATACATGGATTCAACTGTGAAACAAACTCTTGACAAACAAGAAGGCTGCTAACCCCCCACTGTCCCTCCCCGTGCCCAGACTTTGTCCCTCTCCCCTGATTCAACAAGAGGCTTCATCCCCCGGGTTGCTACGTTTTGGGGGCAAAAAAAAAAAGTGCCCTTCTATTCTATATCTGTGGCCTACTCTAATCGTCATGGACCTGTGTCTGAATCTTTGTACACAAGCGGATGACGAACCCGAAGACGGTAGACTTTGGAAAATGTTGGACGGTCAAAGACGGCCCACCCTCGAACAAGCTCTTATCCACTGGAGAAGCTGGTTGAAGTGGCTTACCTCCTCACACTCTGCAGTATTCCAAACATGGCACACAGGATAAACACAGAACTTTTGTTGGGTTATATTTTTTTTAATTTATTTTTCTTGTCTTTCTTTCTTTCTTTTCTTTTCCCTTTTTTGGGGGGGGGGGGGGGGGGGTTCACATTTTCAGCTGAAGGATATTTAAACTGTTTTCAAAAACATGTTGGTGAACGAGTTCCTCAGATTGACCAATAGCTGCTTCTTTGGTATATTTTAGTGGGTATAGAAGATAAAAAAATATATATATATAAATATATATATATAAATATATTGTTGATGTTTTTGTACATAGCTGATATGTTGTCATTCTTGAGGTATTTACGGTCCTAGAAAATGTTTTTACATGTTAGTCTCTTATGTTTATTTTTTCTAATCCAGAGAATCATACTAATTCGCTTTTTTGGACTCACGATCAACCAACAGCACTTGGTCTCTTTGGCTACGCGGCGCCCGGTAGAAGGAGTGTTTGGCGTCTTCAGCTTAAGATGTCTGCCCATCATATCAAGATCAAATAAAATAGTGCTGTAAATAATGCAGCGATGTGCATTCACGAAGACGCTCCCGTAGTGAATCTGTTATTTTAACGTGTTTTATTAAGGCGGTCTTCTTCTTCAGCTTATGTTGAGATTGTTCTGTGTATATGTGAAGGTAAGTTGTGCTTTTATCTCAGTGACACATTTAAAACCTAGTTTACATACAAAGTAGAGCCTGGGTGAGTTGTGATATTTGTGGATAAAAGAGAAACCCTTTGACTTATTGAAATTTTATAAACAACTACTCAACACTACACAAATGAATACTTTTGGCAATTATTTTAGAGTTTTAATAAAGGTATATACAGAGGAAAGGAAATGTACCTTTTACATACTGATATTTCACAGATGATTATGAGAATGACATTTAATTCTGAATAACTTTCTCCAGAATTGCAATCATATGATTAAGAACTCAAATACAACATCTCGGATAAATCAAAGTGCCACCAATAAAATGTTTATGTACAGCAATTTCCAATGTGTATGTCTGCTAATATATATGCCGATAACAGTGACTTTTATATCTGTCGAACATTAATCGAAAGAATTTATCAAATTATATTAAATGTTATATGCAATAACGACGGTATCATCTGTAATTGGTTATAATGTTAAATTGCTATGCCGCCGGCTTTAATGTATTAGGTTTAGTGCAATGATGCCGCCTGCTGTACAACTAACCTCCATGTAACTATATTATTGTATATACAAGGCCAAGCTTTGCACTTTTAAATTAAAATCCAAAAGTCCTCATTCTGTTTGTTCTTAACTTCAGCCGTCCCAATTCAATCGGGGGAATAAAAAAACAGCTGGACCGGTTCTCTGGCTGAGCTGCAGTTTGGAAATAGAAGTAAAATCACGGTATTTTAATTTGATTAACTCGGGACTGTTGAAGCTTCATGTTATCTTTGAAACTAAAAAAAAGGCATTTTTGCGAATGAGGGCTTGATTGTGTCCCAGAATCTCTTACATTAGCGACCAAGAAGTATTTCAATGTACATGGGGGCATATGGGGATGGTTTAAAACATATTTTTAAAAAACGTTCTTCATTGACAAACGCTGGAAACTGAACATGGAAAAATCCACGCATTTAAATAAACATGTTGGGGACCTCTGGGTTTCTGGTCAAAGTGAGAGAGTTGTGTTCGAGGAGGATTTGTAACCTCTGTGTTTCTAAAGATCTTGGCTGTGGCCCTGGATTCACCGGCCCAGTGCAGTCCAACTAAAGTCAGGGCCTGATTTCCCACCTGCCAGTCTGGGGATCACTAAATGCAACTTAAATCAAAGTATGTACCTGATATGCAACTAAAGGACCAAACTACTCCATATTAACAAGGTGGAAGAGGTACAAGTGTTTCATAGTTTAGGGATTTTGCTTGACTAAACCTTCTCGGCACATGGTCCACTCAGGAGCTTTAGATTGCAGCACACACTCTTCCCCAGCAGGTGGAGTCACCCAGTTGTTAAGGAATCATGGACATGCACTTAAAAGTTAAGATTGAAACTTCATTATTGATGCTGGAAATAGTAGTTGACAGAATATTCTCAATCTAGTGTCCATTTATCATTATGACTGTCTCTTCCCCGGCCTCTGCTGTCAATACTGATACCAGTTTCCCATCACCTGTGGAACTCCTAGACTGTATATGAGAAGGGTTGCACTCTTAATACTCCATCTCAATATGTCTGGATCACAGCATGCACGCTGAATCAAAGTGAGAGAGGTCGTTTTTAAATAGTATCTAGGTTCCTACCTGCATTCCATGTAGGAAAAGCTATTTATGCAAAAATAAAAAAGCATCTCAGTTTTCACACCAACCGGTTTCCACCCTGCTGGATGCGGTGTCACTGTTTACAGGCAGAGATGGGCAAAAATACATCAAAATGTATTTTGATACAAAATACCCCTCAAATAAATATATTAAAATAAAATACAAAATACTGGTGCTAGAAAATGTAACAAAATACAATACATGTATTTTGTATTTAAAATATAGGAAATGCTTTTTTCTGGATTTTCCGTTTTCTCACAATTTGGTATAGCAGAGCATTCAGGTTTGGGCTATATAATGTACACAAAGCTCTGGTGAAGCCCACAAAAAGGAAGAACAGTCTCAGACATGTCAGTGTAACTAAGCAAAGCTATTAGAAGACAACTTGATTGATTATGTATATATATATATATATATTTTTATTAATGAGACTTAACAGCCCATAAACTTTGGCTTTGTATCAACAAGAAAATATTCATCACGTATGAATAGCATCACACGTTAGGCCTATGTATACTATAAAAGCAAAATATATAATTAAAACCAGTTGTACACAGGTAAAGAGCCTAAATAAATTACATCAAGTTCTGCACAGAAAAATGAATACAAATAAAAGGTAAATAGTAAATCAATACAAAAGTGAACAGGTAACTTAACAAGTGAGTACTTACTTCTCTTTTACTGTACCTTGGCCAGTGGCATGGTAGCCTACTCATTTCTCACATTGGCCAGTGGCATGGTAGGCCACATAGTTCTATATTACAGTGTTAAGTGTCTCATACAGGTTCACACTGACATTTTTATCGGCCCTATCAAATACAAATTACAAAATACTCAAAAGTAATTGAAATACGTATTTAAAATACAAGTAATAGAAATACTGCCCATCTCTGCCTACAGGGATACAATAAATCTAATTTATATCAATGCCAAATAATTGCAGCCTTACAGCAGAGCATGCAGGTTCATATTAGTAGAAACATGTCACCTGTCTGCACTAGTTTAAAGACAGACTGAGAGGCTTGCTGTAGGATGAATCTGCAAAATGTGTTGCAGTGAACTGGACGATTTCCCACAATGCTTAGAGAAGGAAGGAGGGTTCATCCAGAGGAGGCTGGGAGGACTTTTTAAACACCCTCCATTATTGCCTATCACTGCACTTGCTCTTCCCGAGGCATCCTCGCCGCCTCTCCCTGTTAGTGGAACTTGTTGAAAGATATTTAGTCCCTCGGTTCCTATCTCGCCTTGGCCCTGGAAATACACTGGAAGTCGTCTCTTTGCGCACTGCTGCTGCTTAATTTCCACACCGGGTAAGAGGAAACTTGTTGGGTTGTTTAATGGTTCTTGTTGGTTGTTGAATCAACAGGGCGGACGTGAAAAACAAGTTGATGAACCGCCGTTGGGTAGCTAACTCTCACGTTAGAAGATAGTGATGTTAGCGTACGTAATGTTGACGTTAGTTTGTTAACGTTAACTAACGTCAACTATCTTAATGATCGCGAAAACGAGTTGTTTCTAAAGCGGTTACCTACTTAAAAGAACAAACTGTCTGATCTGGATAATTGACACGAATTTCTTCTTTTACGTGTTAATTTTGAGTTTGAACGGTTGAGGCAATAAATAACAGCAACGTCCCGTAAATTGACGTTGCTGTCGTTGTCAGTATGAGCGTAAGTAGCTCAAAAACGTTACGTTCCATCTCCATTAGCCAACCATAACAGACGCTGGGATACATGTAGGTAACGTTAGTCACCTGCAGCCATCATGTCTCGGCCGTTGACGCCTGTTTGTTTTATCCGCTCCGATTACAAAGCACCTGTCTGTGTTACTCTCATTCTACACTTTAGTTTCAGTGGTTAATGTTCTGACTCCAGGTCAGTGACTCTCACCTAATGTTACTGTTATGACCCCAGGTCTGTGACTAATGTTATGATGAAGGTCAGTGACTCTCACTTAACGTTAATGTTCTGACCCCATGTCTGTGACTCTCACCTCACGTTAATGTTATGACTCCAGGTCAGTGACTCTCACTTAACGTTAATGTTCTGACCCCATGTCTGTGACTCTCACCTCACGTTAATGTTATGACTCCAGGTCTGTGACTCTCACCTCACGTTAATGTTATGACTCCAGGTCTGTGACTCTCACCTCACGTTAATGTTAGGACTCCAGGTCTGTGACTCTCACCTCACGTTAATGTTATGACTCCAGGTCTGTGACTCTCACCTCACGTTAATGTTAGGACTCCAGGTCTGTGACTCTCACCTCACGTTAATGTTATGACTCCAGGTCTGTGACTCTCACCTCACGTTAATGTTAGGACTCCAGGTCTGTGACTCTCACCTCACGTTAATGTTAGGACTCCAGGTCTGTGACTCTCGCCTCACGTTAATGTTAGGACTCCAGGTCTGTGACTCTCGCCTCACGTTAATGTTATGACTCCAGGTCTGTGACTCTCACCTCACGTTAATGTTATGACTCCAGGTCTGTGACTCTCGCCTCACGTTAATGTTATGACTCCAGGTCTGTGACTCTCACCTAACATTAATGTTATGACTCCAGGTCTGTGACTCTCACCTAACATTAATGTTATGACTCCAGGTCTGTGACTCTCACCTAACGTTAGCACCTTGGCATTCCCTACAATCCCCTTCTATTGGATAACACAAAAACCTTTGTGGCAATGTCGTCAAACCTACTTTATTTTTATTTGAATTAACAGCTCGGAAAATTCCCCAAAATTAAAGGAATGAACTATAGTTTGGGAACTATTCTGCAAACCATGCTGCATTTTAGAAACTTGAGTATTTAAACTGTTCCTTGCAGCCGTTGGTTTCCATTATTTTCTGTACAATATGACAGCAAACATGGTATTGTCCTGTAATTCATCACAGTGAACATCAAATCCTTCTGGCACAATTACACTATTGTTAGGAGGCTTTCCAGTGCAGTGCAGGCTGGACTAGATATTCAGTGTGAGTCAAGTTTAAAAAGTTTACAATGATGTTCATACTGTTCGGAAATTAACTTAACCAATGGCTGCCCGAAACAGGAAGAAAAATCCAACAAACATTATATCGCGTGCGTTTGAAAATGCTCATCACAAATTGACAGCAATCATAGTCAAAGAGCTCAAATTTGATGAAGACCAGAGTCTTACATGAGGTTAAAGACATTGATGCTGACCAGTCATTAAAGAGACTGCATTTTCTTGTCAGATTGATATGTTTAGAGTAAAGAAGTGCTGTACTACACGCATAGGGACGGATTCACCTGTTCGTACTGACAGGAACACATCGGCATGCGTTTACAGCACCCGACACTAAAGATAAAAACACACCGACAGTATCCAGAAGTTAATCATTCAACTGTGTGTCGGGACTTGTTGATGTGAAGGCAACATGGAGTAAAAGCAAGACCCTTTTGCTTTGAGGGAAGATTTCACTATGTCTCTGTTTTTGTTTTTTTGCAAATTCAGCCTTCAACAAGAGCAACACGGATCACTGGTTTCTGTGTATCAGTCAGCTTTTATGACCTCCTCGGGCTAATGGCTTTAGTTTCACGGCTGTTAATCGTCGATTGCCTGGTTTCACTTTACTTGTCAAGGCAAAACACCAGCTTCAGTTTTCCTCGTCTTGTTGTTGTGGCGTTGAAGGGATTCGGGCCCATGTCTTTCTAAGTGAAACTACTTTCCACAAACGCAGTGTGTATATATATATATATTTTTTTTTTTTTTGTTTCCTCCGCAGGATACTGGGCAGACTTGCTGGTCTTGTTTTGTCTCTAGCACGGAATGACCTGTATTTCATGCTGCTCTGTTCCCTTTCCGCCCAGTGTGGGTGAATCACTTTAGGTGTGGTTGTCACTCACAAACAAGGGGCTGAATATTTATACCAACCACAATATGGCTAATAACACACCATGGGTCTTTTTTTAAACAAGTCTTTCAAAGGAAGTAATGTAATATAAGTATCGGGGGAAAAAGTGCTTCAGCAAGTGGCGCTGTGAAGTGTTTCGTTTCGTAGATCTTAAATGTAGCATATGGTAAACAATTTTGTGTATAGGAAATACTTTTAATATGATCGGTTAGGTCCAAAGCACAGTTGTTGCTGTTTCTATCCCAGAAGATGGAAACAGAAAAGACCAGTAATGGTGAATATCGTGTGATTCTTTGGTATTGTAATAGAAACTGGGACATCGTGGTTCTCCTCCATGACTTTGTTTTCAGGACACAACGAGAAACGGTTGATCAGCAGGTAGAGTTTTGAGGCGAGACTAGGGCGGCAAACAACAATTAAATATATTATATATTCATTTAATCTGTGACATTAACACATCCTCACACTTGTGACTCTGGCATATGCTAAACTTCATGGCCTCGTCTCTGGCAAACAGATATATTTCAACTTATTAGATGCAACGGTTGTTCTGTCATCCGTGGGGATCCCTTGACTTTTCACCATCTGGTCAGATGTTTTATGTCCAAATACCTTCAAAACTAGTGCTACTCCCCGTTAGCATCAGCTGTACTTTGTGTGTTTCGTGCTAATTGTAGCATGCTGACATTAGCTTTAGCTCAAAGTACTACTGGGCCTAAACTGCTAGCATGACTCATGACTGTCGTGTTGCTTGATAAATGACTTAAGCAGTTAATCAAATATCACAATTGTAATTTACTAGTTGATGCCTGTAGACGCATCGTGGAATTTCGGTTGAATATTTTAATATAAATTTGCACATCTCGACTCATCCTTCTCCATAATTTTATCTTTTGGGTTCAACAAAAAAAAAGAGATCTTTGGCAATTAATCTACTAAAATAAAAAATGTGTCCACTGGTGTGACAGTGTCATCTACATTATATTATAGCCCATATCAAACAAATAAAATAATAAAATGGGATGTTTTAGTTTTTTGAAATGATGCAGCATATAAAGCCCTCGTGAATATGAGCTGCTGTGAGCCTCTCTGAGCAATGTGCTCCAAACTCTGATATTGATCTGCAGGATGTGTTTGACAGGAGAGCTCCTGTGTCACAACTCCTTTTAGTCAAGCAGTCATGTGTGTGTGTGTTTGAGGTGTGTCTGACTCTGAACAACTGCTGCTTCGATACAGTTAGAGCGCAGGTTTTTTTGGACGTCTTTTAGCAACGAACCACCCAAATTACCGCTCACGTTACAGAATCTTCTTCCTTCTGTCTGGTTGGCCACAAGCTTTGCTACTGCTTCCTCTCAATCAGCTGGAGGCCACCGCACTAAAACCAGGAAACACTCTGCTTTCTGTCATAGTCGGAGCCAAATTCGATCAGACATTTCTTTATTTCTTCTGCATTTCCCTCTCTCATTTTTACCCGCAGGAGTTTCTTCCTCCTTTATTGTTTTCCAGTGTCGCAAGGAAACTGTGGAGCACTGAAAATAATAAACAGAAGTGTATAGATATGAACAAAGTGAGTCATTCCTGGTCACAGACATAGAGATGATTGTCATTCAAGAACAGAAAAGAGACACACTTTAATTTCAAAGCTGGATTTGAAAGGATGTAACAGTCACTATTATTATGGCACCTGTTAGAGGTTTCACACCCCGGCGTTCTGCAGAGACGTGTATCACAGGGTCGAGGAAAATGCGGAGTAGATAAGAGCTCGTTTGCCATTCGTGTCATGTGATGTCTGTTTGAAGTAGAATAGGAAGTGTTGATCCATGTATGTGCAAACGGAAACTGTACCTGCGTCACTGTAATAAATCCTGTGGTTTGTAGCACTATTTCTTTTTGTTGTGTCTCTGCCTGACAGCTGGTCTGACTTGAGTTGTTACAGTTTGCCAAACCAGTTCCCTCTCCACGCTGCTAGATTAGTCTTTGTTTGCCACGATATGCTCTCTCTATTTACAGTCCCTTTTTTCTATTTTTAATGTAAGCGGTCTGTGTGAGGGCTTATGAGTCAATCACGTGCTTTCAGAAAACCAATAATAAAAGTATGGTTATTGTTGTGTGTTTTTATTATTTCGTTTTTATGATGTGAACTGGACACATTTGGAAAAAGACATTGAGGAACAAGAGCTCTCTTTTACGAGTGTAAATGTTACTGTATGTATTTAGACAACTGGCAACTTTGCTGCACATTTCCCGTCAAGGTGTCTACACAGGTATTGGTCTAAAAATGTCAAGAGTGAAAAGACAAACTAAAGGGAGTTTGAATTAACTGTTACAAGTAGGTGTGTACCTGTGTCAGTTAAGTCCTTGTAAATGTAATTCCTTGTCTTCTCTTCTTTTCCAAACTTCCTACTTTTAGTCTCTCACACAGTATTCTCACAGTCTACTTTTCTCTCTTTCTGATTCTCTTTTTGTTTCTCTCTCACTCACTCACAGCTCTGGGGAGAGCGTTTCCCCCTCCCCCAGCCTCCCATGGCCTCCCTGCCTGCATCCTCAGTCCAGGCATGACCATCACCCCTAAAAAACACAGAGTTCAGCCTGGTTCCTCTTTCAACAACACAAGTCCCAGGTTGGTGAACTCATTTCCATCATGTGCCTTTTTGTGTCTTCGGGCCACATTCACAATACAACAGACGGTGTCCTTAATTTAGCTCCTACATGATGCAGATTGTATTCCGGCTGCTGACTCTCGGCTACAAAACAAACAGTCGCATGTTTTTCCGGGTTCCTTATCAACTTGATCGAGATAAGCGCTACGAAACCTGATTCTGAGTCAGGTGATGGGCCAACATTCCAAGTCTGAATTGTAATAGAATGAACTGTGTGCGTGCGCAGCTTTGTGCGCTGACATCATTTTTACCTGTGGAGCTTTATCTCGTCACTTACTAACTAGATCCAGTCGCGTGCAGATGGATGAGGTGGAAGGCCTCCGGTCGAAGCTCGTCCCCGAGGACTCCGTGTTGCTGGCTTCCTCGTTGGCTGAGCCCATCAACCTAGAAGGTCAGTGCGTCTCTGTCAGCAGGATGAGAAGCTGCTGAAAGCTCCCTGTACCTTTTTGGCACAGACTTGGACGTTACACAAAAATACCTATTCATTCAGCGCTGATTATTTCATCACATGTTTGTCAACAATGGACAGAAAGAAAGATCAGTGTGTAATGACAGTGGCATTTTTCATAAAACATGGCCATAAAATCCACAGTTACAAGCGGCTACAACTGCTTTTTTTTCGTTGAATTGAACCTTCCTCTTTTCTGCCACAACAATAAGACCTTTTTGTACATGACCAGTAATGAATCACTGAGATACATAACCACATGAGCACAAAGCACAAGCCTCGTTAGGGTGATCCAAGTCCCGGTGTGAATTTCTATGTGTCATCCAGATTCCCATTATGCTGTGCTGCGAGGGGAGCTGGAGTCCGACCACCAGAACCTGGAGGCGGAGTCGTGGGGCGTGTCTGTGGACCAGAACTACCTAAGGGCCCTGAGCAAAGAGGCTGTTAAGAGACAGGAAGTCATCCATGGTAGGCTCAACCAGTGAAGTCTGTGAATAGAGAAACCCAAAAATATTTTCAGAAATCAAATATACGATCTCACAAAGTGTCAGAACTTTCTCATGTCAATCTCCAGTTGAGGAAGAGGAATCTTTGATCACTGATTGCTACAAAGTAATTGCACCATTTAATAATCTGAGGTGACCGTGCCAATAATTATGTTGATGGATGCCTTTTGAAGTTGAACACTTCAACTATGATAATAAGCATAATGACACCTAAGAATGCATTATGCTAGCTTGAACCTGGTGACTTACGTCCAGGACTTTGTTCGCTTTCGTTGTTGAGCAAGGCGCATACAATCGTTGTCATTGCAGCCCACACACATTTTACTGTACGTTTCAGGCACTCGACCCTGAGACGTATTAATCAAGACATCCCTCTTCATCAATTTCCTAGAGTTGATCCAGACGGAGAAGCACCACGTGCGCACCTTAAAATTCCTTCTCCATGTCTACGTGCACGAGTTGAGGCAGTCTCTGCTGATAGAGGAGGCCATGCTGGAGAGGCTCTTCCCTGGGGTGGAAGACCTGCTCGTCCTCCACCAGCACTTCCTTGACTGCCTCAAAGTGCGCAAACACCAAAGTCAGGAGGAAGGAAGCCCACACAACTACCAGATCACACAGCTGGGAGATATTCTCATCGCTCAGGTAGGATAGAGTCTTTTTTTTTTTTTTAAACCACAGCAGGCTTTTGTGTAAGTCATCGCAGTCAATCTCTCAAATTGATCTCCTTAAATCAGGCGTTCTCAAACTCTTTACAGGGGAGGAAGTCTCCTAGGACCCCCTCCTAATCGTGACTACGCTGATTAAGCAGATGCTTGCTACCATTTGTACTTTTAGATGCCATTGGAGCTATTTATGCTCTAAAACTTTCTGACCGAAACACTTCAGACCTCTTTCATAATGATAAAAACACATTTTAATCATGTTCAGTTAAATTAGTCCCAAAGCATTGTTAATACCTCTTATACATCTTTAAACAGAGATTTTGTGTTTCAATTCATTGATCTTTTGGAAAGTGACTGGCATCAGATATTTAAACATAGCAGTCTAATGCTGACTTCAACTTAAAAATAATAAACGTATTGCTGTGTGTCACAATCAAATCAAAGCTGACACAAAACGCTCATTTTATCGGCTCAAATGGTCCCCATCTGTAGGTATGCACTTTTTTTATGATGTAGTACAATTTTATAATTATTTGACCGAGTATCATGGACCCCACTTTGAGAATCACCGTCTTAAATGGATGTGTTGCATCAAAGAGAGTCTCTCTAATTAAAACGGGTTAGCTGGTTTTAGAGGGAACATTTGTGTGTGTGTGTGTGTGTGTGTGTGTGTGTGTGTGTGTGTGTGTGTGTGTGTGTGTGTGTGTGTGTGTGTGTGTGTGTGTGAGAGATGCAAACCTTCTTAAAATTGTCATAATTTACTCGCCTTCAGGTCAAGATGTCTGTAGGTTTGTATCTCAACATAAGACAGCGGTTTTAGGTGCTTCTCCATTTAAATCTTCTCTAAAACAACTGAAGACAGTTGGAAACAATCCTTCGGAGCTCCAGAAAGGATCAAAAAGATCATAAATTGACTACACAGATTGCTCAACATTATCCAGATGTTCTTAAGACAAACAATTGTGATATTCCCAAATACACTGCATTGGCAATATTTTCATATTTTGGGTTCCTTTTTACATTATCATGGCATTCTATGTTGCATTTAGTGTTCGTCACATAGCCACGATGTCTTTGGTTCACATCAGGTCTGGAGTCTTTGTGCTCAGCTTCTCTCTTTCCTCCATTATTCCCTCTCCCAAAATAGAGTGAATCTTGATATTTTGACATTTTCAGTCATAAATTGGCAGTAACCTCAATGAAACATTTGTTACTACTCAATCCTGTCTAGAAATATATATATTCAATGTTTTCTTTTCTCCCTTTTGTGTTAGTTTTCAGGTGTACTGGGAGAAAGAATGATGGGGTGTTACAGTGAATTCTGCGGTCATCACAGTGAAGCCATCAGCCTCTACAAAGAGCAGCTGCAGAATAACAAGAAAATGCAGATCCTTATTGGGGTGAGCAATCTTCACACGTTGCTCAATGTATGTATAGGGATGTGATTTTCTTGTGTTGTTCCAGTATAAATGCACTGGAATTGGCAAAAGAATACATTGAAGTGAATTAGTTGCATGCCTGGAGCATTAGAAGCATCTACGAGACTTTTCACGAGCAACAGTGATGGCGTTCTGCAAAGAATGATGCAACTAACAAAACCTAACCTAAACAAAGCCTTTCTTTTTTTCTAACAGAAAATACGTCTGCTTCCCCTCGTGCGACGGTTGGGAATCCCCGAGTGTTTTCTGTTGGTGACTCAACGCATCACAAAATATCCCGTCCTGGTGGAGCGACTCATACAGAACACTGAAGGTATCATCTAATCCCTTGCCTAGATCTCAACAAGTCCCTATAGTTGTTATAGTCAATGTTTTGCTAGCTGGACTGGTCCCATGTATATAATATCAACTATATATATATATATATATATATATATATATATAAAAAGACTGGTCGATTGATCTGTTTCACGCTCCTTCCAGCTGACACAGACGAGTACAGGTCTCTGGTGCAGGGTTTGGCGCTGATCAAATACACCATCTCGCAGGTGAACGCTCAGGTCAGTGAATACGAGAAAGCCGCTCGTCAGAGAGAGATCGCCCTTCGTCTGGAGCCCAAATCTCAGGGCCGGCTGAAGGACGGCCGGCTGCTCCGCAGGGAGGATGTGATCCAGGGGAACAGGGCACTGATACACGAAGGCCCCTTCACCTGGAAGTCCTCCGGGAGACAAAAAGGTTTGTGACACCGTCGTTTGTCCGTGGCTTCTTTTCATACGCTAACGTGGCAGAACAAGACAGAGTTAAGAACTCTTCATATTAACCTCGACAAGGAACACAAGCGCATCATACAAATACACCTGTATAGAACCGTCTGCAGTCTTTCTCGTTCTCTACTCATTCAGGTTCCTCCTTAAAAGTCTCACCCTTTTTTGTTCATGACACAAAAGCTCCTCTTTCACGTTGCCTTATTGAGGTCAACAACAGTACGTGTGCTCACTGGTCTGATTTTGATGAAATTTTGAGGGATGATGCATCAAGGGATTGACGCCTCAGTGGATTACTGCAGTATTATAGGGATGTGTGTTTTAATACGAGGTTTCACTTTGCAGCAAATTGCCTTTTGTGAAAGCCAGAACGATTAAAGAACCAGTATAGCAGCATATTTGTATGTCGTTACGTGGTCTCAAAAGATTAAAAGTCACACAACATGCAAAGTAGACATGTCTTCATGTCTTGAGTCAGTCCTTTCACGTGGCAGCTTGAGTCATAACCTCGAGCACTCGTGTTGTTTTGATGCTGAGCCACGTTTTGTGTCTCTGCAGAGATCCATGCTGTGCTGCTGTCAGACATGCTGCTCCTCTTACAAGAGAAAGATCAGAAGCTGGTGTTTGCTGCTGTGGTGAGTTCGAGTCATTCTTGTTGAGACAGATGGAGCAAATGATAGAAAACTCAACTGAAGGTCTTTTGCTGAATCACTACCTACTGTATCATGTATACATTCTCTTTTTCTACATATTATGAGCAATATTAAGTCTAAGACACAGACTTCTCTTCTTTAAATCACTTCATCAAGATACACGATATGATGTCATAATCTATGACCGATTTGTGATAATTATTTGAACACGAATAATAACACCTGCTGTACTACGGTGGCTCACGCAGGATAGCAAACCACCGGTGATCTCCCTTCAGAGGCTAATCGTCAGAGAGGTGGCTCACGAGGACAAAGCCATGTACCTGATCTCTGAATGCACCAGCACGCCGGAGATGTACGAGATCCACGCGCGCTCCCGAGAGGAATGCATCACGTGGACGGCGCTGATACGACAAGCTGTGAACAGGTGAGTTTTATTTTTTTAATTGCATTTTAGTTGCATTCGCCATCTGATGATGGCTCAAAGACCGTATGTGACTGAAATAATTCCATCCTTACATATACCACAATATGAGATAAAAAAAAAAAAAAAAATCAAAAGCACAATAAAGAGAACATTCTTATATGGAGAAATGATATTTAAAAAAAAACAAAAACATATAACTGGTGAAATGTCTGTGTGATTCAGCTTTCCAGAAGAGGAGCTGTACCTTGAACTGACTGCTACACTGCAACGATTTCAAGGTACTCTTTCTTACACAATTTAAAATACGATTATGGGAAGAGATTTCTCGGCTATGACACGCATTCAGTCAATTATCTTTCCCACCAAAGAAAAGTCCCGGTGGTGCACAACGCTTCTATCCTCACACGCTTTAGCAAACGGCTCACTAGTGTGCCTGAGTTTTACCAAAAACCGAGGGAAAGCACTAACCGATCAATTTATTTTACTCATTTCTACTGCATTGATTGGACAAACATGTTGCTTATTTAATGCTGCTACTCTTTATTTTTTATTTATTTATTTTTTTTTAGATAATCTTAAAACGAGGGATGAGCTGATAATCCAGTGTCTGACAGAGAAGCAGCAGATCTTTGCTGCTCTCTACGAGACGATAACGGAGCAGGAAACCCCCCACAAAGGACTGCTGCTCCGAGGAGACGCCACTGACCTCCAGCAGGGGACGACACTGCTCAGAGGAGCCATCAATGAGGGTCAGAGCTCCGTTTTTAACTTAAGTTGCCCTCAGTTTTGTGAAGCCTTGTTCATCATGGTTGTAATAATGAGTGTTCAGTATTTATTCTGGGCTCGGCTAGCTATGAAAACGCCATAACAGAGGTGCAAAGGTGAAATATACTCTTGTTATGTTTTCCTATACCGCCAAGTCGTGACTCAGCACTGATGTCTTTGGAGGAGGAGACCTTAAAGGAGTTGTTTTTGTTTTTCTCCTTTGTCTGCAGTGGAAAACCTGCAGAACCTGCTCTTCACAAGGATAAAAGACCCAAACCTTCTATTGGAGGAGAGTGAGACGCAGGAGGAGCTGCTCTGGAAGGCCGAGACCTCTGGAGCGGCTGATGGTAACCCTGCTGAAAGTAACCCTGCTGAAAGTAACCCTGCTGAAAGTAAGCTGACATAAAACTAACACAGTCATGACATTACATTTCTAGTTGGCGTGTTAAAAAAGAAGACAGCTTTGTGAGTTTTAGTAAAACCCGGCTCATATATTTAACGATGTGTGTGTTTTATTTAACTTATGTGATCTATAACAAGACATTCTGACATGAGTACTTCTTTGGAACTCACAACAAGCCCAATTTTACGGCAGAATCTGGCTCACTCTGCTCATATTGTAGATGTGAAAGTTATTGACTTTAAATGTTTACGATTTTAATTTTGTCAGATGGAGATGCAGCTGGCAGCGAGGGCAGTCATGCCACTAGTGACCATCTGCTCCAGGAGAGTTACAGCTCTGAGAGCCTGCAACAGTGTGTGAGTGAGACGGACGTAAACATTACTTCCACCCGGTGATAAAAACACCAGGTATTTACATTGCTTGTGCTATTTTGCTTCAAGGCTGATGACGACACACAGATGCCAAACTGTCATTTTCCTGAGGCAGAGGTAACCCTTCCACTACTGTTTTTAAATCTCTTTTCATTAATACAGAAATGTTTACATGTCACTGCAAGTCTTTTGGTGTGCATTGTTGTTTTTCTCTGTAGGTGTGTGACCGGGTGATACTGCTCGCACAGAGGCTGTACAGCTTAGAAGTAAGACACTGTGAATGCTCTTCATACAGTATATATTATATTCAGCAGGCATCAGGTTTCTAGTTGTTGTTTTTGGACAAATAGTGTTGATTTCATACTAATTGTGCTTTATGAAAAGAATGCCTCATGGTTTCTACCTCAATAATATATGAAATCTAATGTAGGAGAACACAAAATATGTTTCACATTCATGTTTATATCACATTCTTCAACGCGCAGGCAATAATCGCCCAGCAGGACAGCCAGATCGAGCTGCAGCACGCTTTTCAGACAAAGAGCAAGCAGCCCGCTCGTCACTACAATAGCGTGCTGCTGGAGCAGGAGAAGCGGCGCAACTCGGAGAAGCAGAAGGAGGAGCTCTCCAACTTGCGCAAGCTGCAGGTCCAGCATCGGGAGGAGCAGCAGCGCTGGGAGAAGGAGAAGGAGCAGCAGAGGGTGCAGATTGAGACCCTTGAGGCTCAGCTGCAAAAGAGGGAGGAGGACTGCCGAGGGTGGGAGGAGAAGCTCAACGGAGAGAGGGCTGAGCTGGAGGGGCTGAAGGAAAGCTATCAGCAGGACCTGGAGAGGCTGAGGGAGTCCACGAGATCAGTAGACCGGGACAAGGAGCGACTAAATCAGGAGAGGGAGCGTCTGGAGCAGCTGCAGGAGAAAGTGAAGAAGTTCTACCCAGGGAACTATGATGATCCTGCACACGTGAGGAACAGGATCAGCATCTGATTGACATTTATCAACACATTGGTGTATTCATTTGTCCATTACAAAGTATAATCTAGCCAAGAAACATTAAGTCAGCAAAGTTTATATAACACTGATGGTTTAAATCTTATGAAATAACATAATCAGAAATAAATATATCCTTAACATCTCCTCTCTCTCTAGTTCTGGAGTCTCTCCAGTCAGCAGTCGTTCAGAGGAAGCATAGTGAACGGAGATGGGACCTTAACTCCAAAGACCCACTTGTTGTTTCCCACAAACTCCACTTCCTTGGAAATTCCTCCAAAGGTTCCACCGCGCAGGGAGAGCATCATGCACGCCAAGCCCGAGCTGCCAGTCCACCTGATCAGCACCACCAAACAGGTGCACAAACCTGTGTCCGTGCAGCAGCAGATCCCCACCAAGCTGGCTGCTCTGTCCAAGGGAAAGGAGAAAGTCTTGAAGAAGAAGAAGGGGTCCCACCAGAGAACGCACAGTGCAGGTCAGGACACGGGCCCGCTAACTTTATCTCCTTGTGTTTCAGTACAAGGCTTCATTTGAGTTTTAAATTGTTGTGTATATAAAACTGGTGTTTTAGAGCATGCAAGAGACTTCAGAAAGAAATCAGGTGATGTTTATTGTGGACAGACAGAGAAGGCTGGACAGTGACCAAAACTGCTTAATTTAGATATTTATTGGTTTGAAACATTTATCTGCAGCTGAAGTTTTAGGGCCAGTTGTTAGCGCCACAGCAAGCAAATGAGAAGCTCAATCAGCCTTCAGAATGAAATGCCTTTAAAGGTTTAGTTAATGTGACGACCTGCAACCCTGACCCCAGCCCTGCCTCTCTACATCCAGCCTCTATAGACGTAAACCAGATGCTGCCCATCCGAGTGACCGGGAAAGAAGGAGGCAGTCTGAGAGCCAAAAGTAACAGCAGGCCTCTGAGAATCTACCAATCAGGTGCAGACACTCGAATGTCTTCTCCCTCACACATAAAGACATCACCCATGTGATACCCACCATTGATTTGAATTGATGGTCTATTCAAAAGAATCGAACACTCACTGACCCCTGTGGTGTTGACTCGGAAGAGGCGACTAATTATTGAATAATTATGGTATTGTAGCTGAGAGGTAAAAACAGGTGTGAAATGTAAAACCTAAAAAAAAAACGGCAGCTGCACAAAGATTAAAATTGCAGCAGCTACTACTCCTGCATGTGGTGTAGAGCGGCATGTGTAGAACCGGTTAGTGACTGAGCAGCTCCCTCTTGTGGAGAGTCAGCAACCTGCCAAACATGAGGGAGAAAGAGATAGTGAGTTCAGGTTCGTTTTGTTTTCCACAGCGGGAAGATGGTGCAAGTGCATCTGTACTCTTTGACTTGATTTCCACTTGTAGTCAATATTGGCAAAATAGAAAGAAGTTCAGTGTCTTTGTAAATATCTATCTGATTGTAGAGTGAACAGAGTGTTGAGCGAAACACATCTGTTGTTATCTAAGATATATGGGTATCTACGAATACACTCTTGCACTTAAACACTTTAAAGTAATCCTCTGGCATTTTGGTATATATATGCTTGAGTTCCATAATTCCCACTTGGATGAGAAGATCATCTATGCGGTACAGGGTTGGTCGGGGAGATTTGTTTTTAAATGTATTGTCCCTTTCAGGTGCCTTCACCCCACCAGGATTCATCCACAGTGTGAAAACATCTCAGTCCTTCAGCACCAACAAGAGGAGCGATGACGCTCCACCACCGCCGCCTCCTTTTCCTGATGATATTCTCGATGCGGACAAACAGAGGGTAACATTCCTTTAATCATAAACTACAGACTGGAGTTCGGATGAGGACTTTTACTCTTGGAGAGACAGATGGGGCTGTTGAAAGACATTGGACATGACTTCATGACGTCCATGTGTGTCCAGTGTGAAGAGGACAGTTAGTATCATGATATTTTATTACTATAAACCAGCTGTTTGTGTTCAGATTAGCTGGACAGGGGAAAAAAAGTGAAGAAATACTAATGGACATAATTTATAAACATATGTAAAATTGTCTTGGAGGTTCAAAAATATGTAAAAAGCTTGACCGAAATACTTTAGAGAAGATAATATTTTAAGAGAAGATGGTACAAGACCTTTTGTTGCCAAAGTTTTTTTTTTTTTTTTTAAATCATTTTTATTTTAAATGGAAGTAGGTTCAGCATTAGCACTTGCGTCTTAACTCAAATGCATTCATTTTAATTGAATGAACGATAAAGACGAAGTCTGTTTAAATAGAAGGTGCCAAGCACCAACGTTTTATTTCAGAATGAATCGGGTGATCATGGAATGTGTGCAGTGGTCCTGCTCCGCGGTACAACTTGTATTCAAATCATGGATCGATGGGGTGTGTGGAGGAAACTACGCGTTATTGTTTGTTAATACTGGTAGTCAGCTGTTGTGTGCGCTTCCTCACTAGAGACGGTGACAGAAGGTTTGTTTCAGTTTACAACCAGATAACCGCCAGAAGCATTTATGAGCACGAAAGAGAACTATTTGTGAGTGACATTACCTGTTTAAAAAAAAATGTTCTGGCATGATTCAACATTATGTTGATGATTGACCGCTGTCTCTTTTTGGTTCCGTTTAAAGTTTAATCCCAGTCCCAACTAATGGGTCAGGAATAAAAAGATGGTTGACTTGACAGCTTTGAGTTTTTTTGTGGATTGACTCCAAGAAAACCTAAAACTGTTTTAAAGATACTGACCTGCAGGTGACTCAAAACTTTGAGTGACGTCGAGGTGCATTCAGGTACCTTTTACTTGCTCCGGTCGTTTCCTTTATCCAGCAAAGTATCTCAATTTAACGCACCCTCACGTTCATCACTTTGGCTGATCAGATCCAGAACTTTTAAAGGATAAATTCACTTAATTTCTCTTGTTGAATGAATGTGTTAATCCCTTGGAAATGTTCTTAGCATGTGTGATTTGTCTCGTATACCGCTCAGGTGAAACCTGAGGATGTAAAATGAAAGCAGGAAATAGTAATAGTGTGTGATTTTAAACCAGGACTACATGGAGGCCTATATTTAAAAAGAAGCATGGTAGTGGGTCAGATAGTGATCCAGTATATGAAGAACTCTTCCACTCTGAGGGACTGAGCTGAGGCAACAAGGACGCTCTTTGTCAGACTGCTGTTCATTCCTGCAGTCCTAACAGCAGTGGACCTTTTTCACAGCTGGATGGTCTCGATGAAAAGACACATTCAGACTCAGAAACCACTGCAATGATTTGTGTTTGGCGTCAAGATATCTGAAAACTAACACGGACGCCATCCTGACCGAAGCTGTTGGGAACCAATCAAAACCTGTAAACTAGAGACTTAATCTGATGTAATGTTGTGTGACAAAAACCCAGCACACTAAATATCAAATACAATGTTCCTTTATTATATGTATTCCTCAACAGAGGCTTCAAAAACCACTTGGTGACAACAAACTATACCGGTGAATGAATAATCTCATGTCCTGGAAAACACTGCTGTTGAATCAGTCCAGACAACTAAGCTGCTCTCATGTCACCTCGGAACAAATTCTTTATTTATTTCAACATTTGACCTCGACTTCCACACGGGGATGTTGAACTTGATTAATAGGCATCATAAATGAGTGAGAATCAGAACTACATCTGGCTCACAGAGCAAAGTGCTTGCTGGCCTCTGGTGACGAAGATGAAACCCTCGGGTCAGAAGTGGACTTTCATAAGAAAAGCAGAGTGAATATATGATCTAAGGATACCGTGGTTTCCATTTCTTTAAAGTTAAACCCGTTGTGTGTACATAAACATATACAGACATGAACCAACAACTTTTGTATACGTGAATTAAAAAATATTGTGCAAATGCTTCGTACAAACTAATCTAGGGACATCGGTAACACGACCCGTCACTCGCTCCTCAGCGCGTACATTAAACTACAACACCGCATCATTTAGAGTTCAGTACTTTTAAAGCAGCTGTTACACTTGACTTCTTCTACTTTACCTCCCGACACGGACACAGTAAGGCTGAAACCAACTCTTAAGACAACATGATTAATACCGGGGAGAACAAAAACAGCAATCCCAACATTTTAACTGTCACACCAGATTATACACCGGTTTTATATAAAAAGGACAAAATCATAGCATGCAAATGAAAATATACCAAAAGTAAGATGAGAAAAATTCAACAAATGTTTAAAAAAAGAAAATCGAATAGCTTTGGCTCAGTCATTTTAAAGAAACTCCTCTGCTATCCCCGCTGTACTTTATACTGTGACACTGTAGTTTATGGTGTAATGGAGGTAAAAACAGGTATAATGGCTTATGTAGTGTGTGTTTGTGTTTGAGAACAGGTTTTTCAAGCATACTGAGACTTTTAAGGCCCTGTCACACCAGAAAATGGCACAGTGAAGTATTTGAGAGGCCTGGTGACTACTAGTAGGTGAACCACTGTAGCTGGTGAGCTAACGGCTAACACATTAGCCTGCCCAAAACATGCTGCCGCTATTGTCACAAATGATCTCAAAGCTCATTTGTTTTATCTTTATTGGACCATTAACTTGTTAAGATAGTACACCATTTCATTTGATGAAGACTTATTGAAGAGGGAAATACGCATTTGATTTAAAATGTCGTTTTGTGCCATTGACTCCCATCTCATGACTGTAGGGTTACATCTAACTATTACCTCCATTATCGATTAGTATGTCGATTATCCAAGTTTGGATTAATTATTTTCTCGTTTTGCTCCAAAAAAAAAGAGACTGAAACACCGATTTGATTATTAAAATAAATGCTGGTTAATTTTCTGTTGATCGACTAATAGCTGCAGCTTGCTCTCTCAGAGGAGGTTAAGTAAGATGTTGCCTATTATTATAATGCGTCACCGAAGTTGAAAAACTAGTGTGGCGTTACCTCGCCCCTGTGAACAAATCCACTTACTGCATTGATTCATTGTTTTTCCTACATGTCGCTTCTTGTGACTGGGCCTTTAAAGCCGTTGAGAGCCTCAGCTTAGTGTCGTGGGAGCATTTAGTGTTTGAAAGCTTGTGTAGCTTCCAGATTTGGCTTTGAGAGTGCAGACTGGTAATAGAAGGTGTTTTATACTCGATGTGTTCGTCAGTTTCGATGCCCCGACCTCGTGTGTCCAATCCTGGCGCTCTGCTGAGTCAGCCATTCAGAGAGCACAGGTCTCATCTCTTCCCTTCACACCAAGTGCAAATAAACATCGGTACTTAAAAAATGCCCGTTGACTGAGACACGATGCAGAAAAAAAACAAAAAACTCAACAACAAATAATGCATGACGTGAAATGTAAAATGCTGTACTGGACGTCTTTTCAGTTAGATTTGTTTCCCACTTCATCTTTCTTGGCTGGGAGCGTGTCCTGAGGCGGGTAACGGGGCGAGTCCTCTTCTGTGCTTTCTGTCTCCGGTTTAGTCAAGTGATCGTCTGTCTGCGGCGCTGCACTTTGTGTACAGTTGATCGGTGCGAGCACTATGGCAGGCTGCAGGGGACAAAAACAGGGTCTATATAAGATGGCTGAATTGTGTGGAGTAGAAAATTAAATGTAATGATAGCAGAAGATAGAAAAGCCTTAGATAGGACAAACAAAACCAAAGAATATACAGTTATTCCTCTGTCTACGGGCTGTATGGACCCCTGTTACATGTTGTCAGAGGTATTCCTGTACGCAAAGATAAAAAGTCCCAGATATGCATAAAGAAAGGAGAAGCATAGCAAAGAAAAACCCACAGGGATGAGTTCCACTACACACCGCACAGAAAACACATGCTAACTCTGTAGGAAATAATGTGAGCTAATCTCAATCACTATGAGCACCACCAACATTAGCTTCAGTAGATGCTAACCACAAGTCTATAACAGGGGTGTGCAAAAAAAACAAAAACAAACATCTACTCATAAGGGAAAAAAAAACACAAAAAAGGGACCTTCAGTCACACCAAGATGTTTAATGGTAGAGTGTAAAGGAGCCCAAATAGAGTACCTGCAGTGCCATTCACAGACAGCTGAGCCCTCAGCAGCAGACTAGAGCACACAGTAAAATAAAGGAGCAGCAATGGGAGGGAGGGAGGAAGGGGGGGGGAGGGAGGGAGGAAGGGGGGGGGAGGGAGGGAGGAAGGGGGGGTGGACAGTAAAACAGAAAGAGGCAGTTGGAACGGATGGAATTATTTGAAGGGTTTACTCAACTTAAGATTCTACTTTACTCTGCATGTTATGTTAACACTAGAATTTTTTTTTTTTTTTTTTTTTTTTTTTTTTTGTGCGTTTTTCTTTTTGTTGATTTGTTTTGGTTTTGGTCTTCGGCAGTAGGCGGTCATATCAAACTGGTATTCACCACAAATCCACTTCCAGTCCAGAACTGGGGCAACTCCCTGCGCCACAGCGCTACAGTGAGGCTGGTGAGCAGAGTGCAAGGCACCAGGTAGAGCAGGGCCGGCTGACCCATCTGCATCAGGGCCAGGGCCACGAAGGTGATCAGCAGGCCGATGCCGTAAGCTGACAGGAGAGACACACACACACACACACACACGGTCAACATTTTTAAAGTTCAGTCTCTAGGGGTGGTGGGGGGGATTAACATTACCTTCTCCTGCTCAGTGATTTTAAATGTAAATTAATTGATAATTACAGCCGCATTACCGACTGTTTCCTCTTGTACTTTAAATCTTGCCCGGAGCCACATTTTTCTATCTTAAAGTGGATCTCTGAGGTTCTTTTCAGTAGGAAGAGACGCTTGTCTTACTTTTACGATTCTTCTTCTTTTTTCTTTTTTTAAATGAGCTTATTACAGACGAGCACAGTGAATACTTGGTTCCCCACATGTAACGTTGATCCCGTACAAATGGGGCTTATCGTAACACAACGCCAACATTTCGGCAATTTCTACCCTCACAAGACCCGTCCGTGTACATACCAATTGTACAGGCCACAAAGTAGATCCTGGAGGATTGTGTTAAGATGTCAAACCTGTGACAGTACGCCACCAGCAGACCTGACAAAAACAACAAGAAAGAGGCGTTCAGATAAATCAACAGGAGAAACTACTGTAGTCAGCAAAGTTTCAGCATACTGAGCTTAAGCACTCAGGTGTACTCAGTGTTTCCCTACACTTTACAATATCTGGATATGTCCGAATACACCAGATAAGCAAAAATAAAATCTTTCACAAAGGCATTATTGTGGTCATTGTTGGTTGAATGATTTTCTGGTTGTGACCATAAAAAGAAATCTCACATTACAGTTTATTATTATTGTTTATACACCGTTTATTACCTGGTACTAAGATATCGCCAAAGCCCAGGAGGGAGAAGGGCCGGTCACAAAGAGCCAGGGGAGAGAAGTTTAACCGAGGTACTTTGAGCACCATGGGAAGCTGGAGGAAACGAGCATTAGTGTTACTATCAACTACTTTTTTATTTTTACTCGCTCTGAGCTGGGAATAGCCAACCCCACTCACCCGTAGGGAGTTGTGGAATTTGAAAACAAGCCCACCTTTTCATGCGTGGAGGAGTCGGAGGGACCAGCCGCTACCTCCACCATTATACTTTCACCGCTCTGTGGGGGGTGGGGGGGGGAGCCATGAGGAACGTAAGTATGGCACACAGTAACGGAGACCATAGACATCTGAATACACTGAAAACAGCATAGACATACCTTTGTCAAGAAGGGTGTAATAAATACGAAGAAAACATCGTAGACAAACAGGACGGACAGTAACAAGGTGCAGGCCTGCAGAGACAGAGACAGAAAGTTCCATCAGGTGAGGTCACAGCGAACATAAGCCAAACATGTAATATTCAGAACACCTTCCACGTTGTTACAGTTCATATTTCTGAGAGTGCTGACTCACCTTAAATGTGGGGAGTCTGACTGTTTTGAGCATGTAGAGACAGAAGGCGATCCCCAGGGCGTCCTGTAACACCCACGCCCACCTGGAGGGTACAGAAGAAGACGGTGAGTCAGCCAACATCATCTGATGTACCGCCAACATATTATCACACACGTGCACAGAACAGTGCTGCCATTATGTCACCTAACACACAACAAGCAAGCAACACCCACAATGGAGTCCATGTGCTCTCACACCAAAAGTCTTGGTGCTGCGGTTGAAAATACAATCCTTTTAAAGAATAAATCAAATTATTTTGACTGCATATGCAGCCCCAATGATTTCTGCCAGGATGGTAAATCATTTTGTAAATGATGAAGGACTTACACAGTTTATTGCTCAGACAAATCCTCAAAAGCTACACAGGCAACACACTAAAATGTAAACAACTTGTCCTAAAAAAAATACATAGATATATTTTGTGTGACTGAATTTGACACTTTGTCCTTTTTGCACATACTGGTCTTCATTGCGAAACACCATCCAGGTTACGCTGACAGCGATGCAGAAGGCCGACAGCAACAACATGCGGATCTGTGGCCGTTTGTGTAAGTATGGCAAGTTGTTCTCTGGAACCCTGTGGTCATAAGAGGGTCCACGAATCAATACATATAACCAAGACATCTATCAACAGTTTATATACCATATTGATGTGAACAGTCTCACCTGCACTTGCAGAACGGGAGTCTCCTGACGAAAGGCCACAGGCAGCTGTGGAGGCCGACAGAGGAGGCCACACAGAAGATGGCTATGACCCAAATGGCTACACAGAGAGGAAACAGTGGAGGCAGGCAGATTATTATCACGACATCCACTTATATTCTACTGAGGAAATATTTTAGTGTGTTTAGTCCTTAAATATCGAATTAGCTGCTCCCAGTTTCACCACTCTGTGTGTCCAGTATTTAACGTGTTGTGGTGATCAAAGATACTGAGCGGTCCATCAGCAGCTGCCCGTGTTTTAAATCTATTAATCAGTGAAGCGTTAGCTGGGCCATTAAGTTCCTTTACAGCACGTTCGGTCTTCAGATCTGTAAAGTGCATCTACAGCCTGATAAGAGCTGGACACTGAGCAGCTCTGCTAGAGGAAGTATCTGCTGTAGCTTGAGTTTAAGCTGAATGAAGTACTCTTACTCTGTGATCCAACATTTGCTCAGATGGCCTTTTAACTACAGAAATCTTCTTATTCTACATCCTGCTTCTCGGCTGCTGAAAAACATTGATATAAATATATGGGCAGTGATAACATGCTATTTCTCAAAAACAAAAAACTCCATTTAAACGAGGCATTGCAGTTACAAATAGAACTCTGCAACTACCTTACTTTAAATATATATAGGCGCCCCTCCCTCCAATAACATTTTCCAGCTCTTCCTTGGGAGCCCCGAGGCGTTCCCAGAACAGTGTTTCCAAACAACCACTTCATTAAGTTACAAAATTAAAAGAAATACAAATGTCTTCTATTAAAAGACAAATAGCAGCCCAGCAAGTGGTTTGCTTCTTTAATCAGGTGCCAGAAGCTGCAGTGACATCTGAGTCGAGGTTAACGAGGAAGCCTGAGAGATGCAGTTCAATAAAACCTAGCAAGCTGACATGTGAATTTATTTGTCACACAAGGAAAACATGGTCGACCATATTTCTTCACAGCCTGTATCCCATGCAAATGGATTATTGAATCAGGCCACACCACAATCAGTGAGGAGAAAGACACAGACTGTCTTTGAGCACATCAATAAAAACTGGGCCGACGGGACTGAAACCACTATCGATGTTTAGGATCCGATGAAAGAGCTTCACAGTGTGAACGAGTATCTTTAATCAGCATATTGAGATTTATATGTCGTGCGTTTAGATCGTCGGTGGTTGAGTATTTGTCGGCCATCATACCCAGGCTGTCGTAGAAGAAGTAGAGTAGCACCAGCATGCTGCAGCACATGACCACGAACACACAGATCATGATGGGGGTGACGTCAACGGTCTCCTCGTCCTGCTTCTCCGCACCGTCGTCCCGCTTGTGCTTCATGTAGCGTCTGCAGGAGGAGGAACCACATTCAGACGGGCTGACCTGAGGAGGCTTGTTTGGGACGCTCATAACTGGAGAGATCAATGCAGTTAGCCAGCCTCTTGGGGTTTAACTTTCACTTGTTTTATTAAAAAGTATTCACTGAAGGTTGGGGATTTGCCAGAGCAGCCAGGATGATCTTCCTAACATCCACAGTCAATATTTAGCTGCCTGGCCCGGGACTCACTTCCTTCCCAACACTGTTTCCAAAATGGGTTGGTTTTTTTTGCCCCTGGTCCTGTGCGTCAGAAACCCCATCTTTCTGTGCCCTCAGTCACCTTGGCAACTCTGTCAGGAAGGACTGACTCAGATTGGCTCAAAACGATGAGTCACTCGAAACAGCCTCAAATCAACAACACGGCCCTTGCAGCGGTACAACGCAGACAACACGCTCCTCACAGACAAAAGACGGAGAAATCGTACGCTCGTAGTTCTTTCCCAAGAAAACAGTGACTAATCTTCCCTGGAGATGACTCCCCAGATAAATTAACTTTGATTTAAATTTAGTCGTCAGGACTAAAAGCCCTGTAAGCAGAGGCAGAAGGAAACTGTGTCCTGTAATGATGTTATGTAGTGGAAAATAAATCGGGTACATTACATTAGAACCAGCATCAACTTCCATTTATGTCCCTAAAAAGACTTGCACTACTTTTGGACTAATCTCCAGTTTGGATACAAAACATCTATTTAAACCCAGATACTGATTTTATCCTCTATTCTGAAAAAAATAAAAGCTTAAATTAGTTTATCATCCAGTGCATCAGTGCCTGTAATGACCTGCACATTATGTAGAGTTATTTCTGTGTATATTGTTCCCCTTAAACCAAACTAAGCGTTCACAATCACGAGGTGATTGGCCACATTGAATGTCAGGTTCCACTTACTTCTTGCTGTCTCTGCTGCCGGCCCAGTAACCTCCAATGGCGACTGTTCCTACTGCCATCAAAAAGATGATCACCATGTTGTAGTCCAACACCGGCTCATTGGGTGCGTACATGGCGACCAGTCTTCCTTTACCAAACGTCTGCAGGAGTTAGAAACAACAATGAAGATCCATTTTGTGTTTTTGCTTTATCCAGCACACCATAACCCTAATCTGCCTTCGCTGAATGTACAGACGGTTTAGTGTGGATTAACTTTGCTGATACAGTAGAACCCCACAGGTAGCCAGAGGTTTGTTGTTAATCAGCTGTTTGAATGGTCAGTGGATGGCCTCTCACCTTGCTTATGTCCAGCAAATCAGAGTAGCTGAGCAGTGCTACAGGAATATCAATCTCCTCATACTGAGTCTTGTTTCCTGCTGGTGGCGTCTATGATTTAACCAAAACGACAACAAAAAACACACATTTCTCTTTTCTGAATTGCCAAAATCAATTGAATCTTGATCTTGATGAAGACGTGGTTATAAGTAGGGTTACCAGTCGGTCCTTGCTGACGATGAGCAGGCCCTTTGCGCCGTTGATCTGGGCGAGTCTGACCTTCTCATAGAAGGTGCAGTTGCCTCTCATCACCATGGGGATGCGATTCGGGAAGCCCCCCTCCGGGACGTCGGAGGGCGAGCACAGGACCGATGTCGTCAGGTCGTAGATCTGAAGACGTGACTTCAAGACAAAAAGGTTTGCAATGTTAACCAGAGCTGGAGGACAACATGTTGTGGGTCAACACTTAATGTTCATTAGAAACAATGACAGCATTTAATTGATGTTTATTTATTAATAGCCTGGATATCATTTCTCTTTCCAAATAATGTTTTCCTTCATGCATGCATCTACTCCAGAGTGCATTACTGTAATTCGTGATATCAGTCATACAGATCAAGATTTGCAGTTGGTTCACAGGCACAAAGAGTAGAGATCAGATTTCAGCATCCTGAGATATTATTGATCAGCATACTGTGGTTGATCCCACTGTTCTGTGTGTCCGTGAAGCACGTTGTCAGTACTATCATTGCTCACTGGTGACTTACTGCCTTATTGAGGTCCTGAGGTAGACGGGCCCACTGTGAGTTGAAGAATATGCAGTAGTCCTTCCCTTTGCTCTTGCCCTCGTCACTGATGTGGGCCATGCCGTACTCTCCCACGACCTGTCAACACCACGACAATGTATCACTTCACATGTTCGAGAAATGTTTGCAACTTTGATTTTTTTATTTTTTTTTTATCATACACCTGAACATGAACTGTTGTTGGTGTCCTGCAACAGGGTCAAAGTTTACAAACACTCTGCAAACACATGTGCAATAGAGGAACCTTTAGTAAACAACGCAGCAAGTTAAAGCTTATGCTCCACCTAATGACACTTTTCAATTAACAGGGTGTTTTTGTCTGCATTTCTTTTAATTGTGAATATTAGCCATAATACCACCGTTTATTTAAGAGAAGAGGGGATGTTATATTATTATATAACATAACTATAATTGATATAACAGTGAAAGCAGCTGGCGCACATTTGATGCCACGAGGCTGATTGTTTGTTGCTGCAATTTGATTGGCTGTTTGTAGTAACCATGAAGGATGTGGATTACCTCCCATAGCCTGTGAACTACAGCTTCAGGTGTGCTGGTGGACACTCCGGTGTCCACCAGCTGCGGGATATTGTTAAAAATTTAACCATTGCTAAAAATAATCAGATTTATCGTGGAGTGGTTCTCCAGAGGAAAAAATGGCGCTATCGTGTCGGAGCAGACGGATTTTTGTTCGGAGGGGATGGCACCAGGTCAAGAAGAGACTTTCAGGGTCTCGCACATCTTTCTGAGAGGATAACAACACATGAAAACAGCAGAACAATGAGATTAAACTGGACAAACGAAGCTACCCGAGCTGACTGCGCATTCTAACGGGGAATTGAGCCCCTTGAGGAGAACAGGTACGTGCACCGTCAGGTTATCACCTGTGTGGGAAATGTGAAATAAAGCATTGTGTCAAACAGCGATGCAAGTTGTAAAAAATAGTAATTTTCTGGGTTTGCATCAGTGCAGAGACACGTGGTCTTTACCATCTATACCGACCTGTATAGTAGTATATGTACTGTAGTGTGAGGGAGGTCTCCAGATGTATCATACGGTTTAATCAACACTTTTGTACAAACATTTTAATGAGGGGATTGTTGCTGTGTTTCTAGTAAACCATGAACAGTTGGGATCCTAAAGACTTAAACTACTTCACTTCTATTTGTATTAAATCTATTGTGTTTAGTTTTACACACCAGAGAAGAATACCACCACTGTCTTTAGATATTATTTAACTCGGTGGGTCAATTGATTTAAAACAAAACATTTTTGGACGTGACATTACAATCAGCCGAGAAGTGTTCTCCCTCCAGTCATACATCTCAGACGCATTGTTACGATAACTAGACGTGATGTGAGGGAGAAGGATTTCACGATCCTATGAATCGCTACTGAAACCCACTCTGTCATAAACCTCGTGGTGGTTTCAATGCAATAATCCTGCTTCGTTAACGTTCCATCAAATGTGAGTGAGTGTCCAGGGCCCACGGTGATCTCTGCAAGCTAACGGTCATAGCATCCGAGCTAATCCCGAGACACGGCTGGGAAACAATCTGTTATTGTCCCCCACGTGGTGCAATGCGGAGTAAACGCACAGAGAAACGTTTGTTGAATAAATACAGTCGGTGCCTCTCACCTTCTGGATGAGAAGAGCGGCCCAAATCAGTATTCCTGGGACCCTCATGATGTCTAGCTTGTTGTTGTTTCCCCCAACGACCAACCTACCGCTGGGCTCGAGCCACTCACACGAGCCCCCACCAGCTGTTCTAACTAGTCACGCCCACTTTACTGTGCGGACGTTTTAATTGGCTGTTACCGTGAAGAGCGAGTGACACGTCCCTGATTGGTTAAAGTTAAAGTCACTCAAAAAGAACGTAACCTGATATTAATTTCAAGCCCGGGTTAAACTAGTTAAACTAACGTGTTTAAATGTAGATTTAAATACATTTGTCTTTCCACTGATTCAAACCGGCTTGACAGTTTTAGATAAAAGTAATACAGACGTGTTTAGGGTTTAAAGATGGAGGATGGTGTAAAAGGGGACTATTAGGTGATGTAGGTTTATCAATGAGTAATCTTTTTGTATTTTTATATATGCTATGTTTCTTTATTCTATTTTTTGTTATTCACTGAGGATTATGTTCTGTTTTTAAAGCAGAAAAGACTCAAAGTTGGGCGCATGATACATTGCAGCTCGAGAATTATGTTGCACATTACAGACGGAAAAGTCCTCATTAAATTAAAAACCTGTACTCTTCATCTTAATCTGCTGCTTTTTCAGACGGCAGTTTTTGTAGGCAGTCTATGAATTGTTCTTGTATGGTTCATGTTCTATACTTTTTAACTCCACTACATTTATTTGACACTTAGTTACTTTGCAGATTCAGACAATGTTCGAGTTTGGGGCGGTTCATGAGTGGACTTGGTAGTGGAACGATCGGTGGTCGTATCATCAAATCTACGGCCGTATGCGTTTGACACTCCGGTGAAGAGAGGAGCAGAGCTGTCAACGGATCACCCGCTGGTGGTGAGTTGGATCAGATGGCGGGGGGAGCCCGGTAAACCCAAATGCGTAGTCAGGGTGAAGAGAACTGCTGACCTCTACTGGGGACATTGTCGAGCAGTGGATAGAGCACTTGCTGGAGAGAGGGACGTCTGGAATACCAAATATATCGATGTATTATTATAAAGATATACTCTATCGATCCCTTCGTGAAATTCTCAATACACATCATTATAGTACAACTATAAACTCCACCTTTACAAGCTTTAACATTTTACTTGTTTATCTTTCTATAGTATAGTTTGTTGCTAATGCTTTTGTACTTTAAAGTAAAATTTAGAATACAGGAATTATTATTATTTTATACACTGTGATACAGCGACTTTTATAAAAAGTAAAATATCTGAGTACTTTTTGACAATACACTTGACTTATTTGAGAATTGAACTGACAAGGATACTGTTGAATGGTAATACATTTTTGTTTTAGTTTTCCTCTAGGGTTACCTAGTTATTCATCCAAGTTTAGGTTGGATACTGTTGTAGTTCTTGTTATTTCTGTAAAATGTGTTTTAAATATCACTGGGCTCTTTCAGTTTGTCCTACTTGGCCTATAGGTCATACTAACCATAACCACATTTCTAATTATGGTAACCAGTGTTCTCTTCTTTCTTGTGCGCTGATTCAGCTCCTCTTTAATCTTTGCTGTTGCATGCTCAATCTTGTTATTCGTTGACGTGCTGCAGCGGCTTGATTCACTGAGCATGATGTCATTCCATGGCTGTGTCTCAATTCAGGGTCTGCATCCTTCGGAGGACCCAGCCTTCGCGGTCTACGTGGGCCACGTCCTTTGAGGACCGTATAGGCCAGAACCGTGCGGTCTACGAAATGAGACGGCCTACGCCACAGAGGACTTCCTGTTTGCGTCAACAGCTGTTCCCGCCCCGCCCCCCTCTTGCTGCTCCCATCCCTAAAATCCCTGCTCAGCAGGATTATAAATATATATATATATATATATATACATATAAATACATTAAACTAAAACCTATTAAGTATATATACTGGAAAGGTTTTAGTTTAGTGTTTTAATCAGGTTTTTTTTATCATATATTCAATAATTCATTCATAGATCTTTTTCATAATATTGTTTTTCTATATTAATAATCAGTTAATTAAATCAGTTACTAATAACAAATTTTCAATCAGTTATAGTTCTGGTAATTAAATTAATTTATCAATAACTTTATTTCATTTCATTCACACATACATATATATATGTATATCTATCTATCTATATCTATATCTATAGATATAGATATATATCAATCCTAAGGCAGAGGAAATCAATCAAGACAGTTAATATTAACAGCAGCAAAACAAATGTCAGCGAACGTGTTTATTAACTCTCAGTAACACGTGCATATACTTTATATTTTTAAATAAGTTGATGAAAAGAGAAACATTTATCAATAATGTTCACATAGAAATGCAAACTTCGAAGATTGACACATTTTACACAGCAGAATATATACATATTCACATAGAAATCATTTACATGGATGTCTTATGTAAATTTAAATAAATAAAATAAAAAGGTGACAGTCACAACTGTCATCTCTGTGACAGCAACATGAACGCATGAGAATGATCTACTGGTTGTGTTATTAGTGAAGGCTTTGTACAGGATGAGAGCTCATGTAACTGTAACCTTAAGCACAGGATGGTCAAATGGACTAATGTCTTAATTCAAAGCTACGGCTGCTGAATGTTTGTCCATCATTCTCTCCTCAGCTCCTGGCTCTCTGTAACAAAACATGAACAGAATCAGCAAAATACTCAAATTCAGTGTATTCGTGTAGTTAATCTCGACGTTTGAAACGTTACCGGACTTAAAGTGATATTTCAGGTTCACAACCTGTCTACCTGAGCTCACGCTGGTCCGTTTATGTACATGATATAAAGTATAAATCATCACAAACTCGGTAAGATATTATTCAACCTCTGAGATTTGAAAGTGAAGTTATTAAAAGTAACTTTACTACGGTCGGATGCAGGCAGCCGAGCTGCCGGTAATAGCGCACCGGCACGCAATGCATCTTGGGATATGCTGGGCCGCGAAGTATACATCAAATGTGTCCTCCAAATCTCCGACGAGAAGGCTGCATTCGTCGGCTGCATTGAAGGACTCTTTAACAAAAATGCATAATGGGACAGCACTAGTCGCAGCGCTGTGACGCAACCGGTCTACGAATGCAGCCTCGAAGGATGCAGCCCCTGAATTGAGACACAGCTCATATGTCCTTCCGTCTGCCATGTATTGACCTGCTTCAAGTCAAGCATCGACACCGGAAATAAGCGATTCCTGCCTTCAGAATAAAATAATACATTTTTTTTGTTGCTCCACTTTGCAGTTGTCCTCCAATTCTCTCTAATGCAGTTGTATGATTGTTTGTTTTTTAACCAGAAGACAACTTTACTTTTTTTTTCCTGCATTCTGGTTGAAACACTGACGTCACTGCCTGTACGTGGCCAGAATAATGGGCTCACTATAATAAGTAATCAGAGACTGGTTGATATATATATATATATATTTTTTTTACAGTTTAAATGGCAAATAAACCACTAGTTAAAATATATATGTAGAAATACAGTAGTGTACCTAACACTCTCCCAACTAAATGCTATTGTATCGTGCTGTGCGTGCCTGTTTTATTTTGAAGCGAGACCGGAAGTTCCGTGTTTCACTGTGGCTAGCTTCACACGGTTCAGTCTGGGAAGTCGCACAAACTAACTACTTTTGAAGAGGAATGCAGCGATCGTAGCGACTCGTAGCCAACCACACTGTACGTATACTTTATAGTATTGTTTTTGGTTACGTTTTAATTTGCTGCCAGTATTTTAAGTGTTGTTGATTGAATCTTTTTTCTGACAGCCGGTGTTTTATACAGTACGCTAGCTAGCTAGTTAGAACCAGCTAAGCTAGCTGTCTTCCGTCGCTGGGATTCTCTTTATTTCTTTCTCAAATTGTTTGTATTCCTTTTGTTTAATAGATGTTTATCAGTGGCACGAGTTTCCTTTTGTGTTTGTCTATAAGCCACGGGAACATGTACTCTGCTGTCTGTTTGTAACGTTGGCTACTTTAAAACGGCAGATTTGAATCCTTAAAAGCTACAATCAGAAATAGTTTTTAGTTTTTAGATCAGCCTCATTAAACAAGATTCAAATTAGGGGGGGAAAGCTAAAACCTCGATAGTGTTTCTCTATCCCGGTCCCTTTAATTGAGTCAGAGATGGCTGGTCCAGGAGATGACGTCAGTAGGTCTGGTATGCAGAAGTCTGACATGATCCAGAAAGTCTCTGAAAACTAAAGCTGAGCTGACTCGGGCCAAATAAGGAGTAGAGAAGGTTGTTTTGGTCACTGTGCTGTCAGGGCCACACCAACCACTGCCAGTGTTCATTGAGTTTATACTTTTTTTTTTAAATTTTCCACTGCAGTGAATCCCAAGGCTTCATCATTCCAGTCAGCACACCATGGCTGGCTTCAGACAGGAGGATGTGGAGTTGTATTATGAAATGGAAGAGGAGCTGGGCAGGTATGTTCTGCACATTTATTGTCTTTTTTTTTTTTTTTTTTTCCTTCTCTCGTTAAACATATTGTGCCTGAAAACATCCGCCTGGTACCACTGCTGTAGTCAATGTTACAAAAGACACTGTTCACACTTTGACTCTAACGTGTGTGTCTGTGGTGTCCCAGTCACTGGAGGACAGTTCCACATGCAAGTGTGAATGCATCCAAAATACCGTTTGTATTCTTTAGTATGTGTGCTGTGTTTTGGAGGACATCAGAGATTCATGTAGTGTTGCGTGAATACAAATGCCTACCTGGTGGAGGTAAAAAAAACAACTTTAAGTATTAGTTGGTAGTACATGCATAGCATGTGAAGTGTAATCAAACTACACAGTTACTTCAGATGTGTTCTAGATGCATTTTGATGCCAGGTATGAGCTGCAAAACATTTGATCTGATGAAGGCCAACATATCATCAGCAACATATTAAATACCCTATAATATCATTTCCACACTATGCTTGATAGTTTGTGTAATGAGTCATCGCATTTTAATAGTTTGGACTCAACTCTTTTCTGCAGTGATGCAGCAAAACTATGACGTCACTGCCTCTCAATGTGCCTTTCCACCTCCACTGAGGTGTACAGTCTCTATAGGAGGGTGTGTATGTGTGTGTGCTGACATATGCAGACATTAAATTCTGCCTTGTTATGCTTTATAAAATGCTTTCTCCTCCTTTTTAAAATCTTTGCTTGTTTTCCACTGAAATACTGGATCCATTCACCTCTTCTGGGTTCATAAAAGGCCTCAAATGAAACCGTCTGAACAAAAACAATAATGCGTTTCGGTTGAACCACATGTCCACATTGAGGCCTTAACCTGTGACGAGGGGTCACAGATAACCCTAACCCTGCTTCAATTTAAGGGGCATAAGCCAAAAAAGTTGGGAAGCACCGACTCGGACCATCAGAAGTACTCGTAGCCCAAAGTGAGGTCTTGATATATCTTCTGTACTCTAACCAGCCGCCAAGAACTCGATCCTTATAACAACATGAAGCTGGAACAACAAAAACAAAAGGCAAGCAGGTCTATATTAACCTAAATCTATATATTTTTAACATCCCCGTCCCCCCCTCTTTCCTGCAGCGGACAATTTGCCATCGTTCGTAAGTGTAAAGAGAAGACCACGAGTATCGAGTACGCGGCCAAGTTCATCAAGAAGCGCCGACTGTCGTCCAGCCGTCGGGGGGTGAGCCGCGAGGAGATCGAGCGCGAAGTCAACATCCTTCGGGAGATCCAGCACAGCAACATCATCACCCTGCACGACATCTTTGAAAACAAGGCCGACGTGATCCTGATCCTGGAGCTGGTGTCTGGAGGGGAGCTGTTCGACTTCCTGGCTGAGAAGGAATCTCTGACGGAGGAGGAGGCCACCCAGTTCCTAAAGCAGATCCTGGATGGCGTTCAGTATCTGCACTCCAAACGCATCGCTCACTTTGACCTTAAGGTCAGTGGTCTGCGGGGGGGGGGGGGAAGGTGGTCGGCGGTCGTAGTTGACACGTTAGTGAGGATTCTGTTCACCTTAAATATCTTGCTCTTGTGTGTGCGGAGGGATTTGACTGCAGACACACAAAGTTGTCAATCTGCATTGTGATAATGATAAGTTATCTTCGTATCATCAATATGAAGATTTTTTTGGGGCTTTAAGATACACAAAATGTGTAATAATTAGTCAAATAATTTCAGAAAAATGTGCCGATTAAAGTTTTAAAACCAAGAAAAACATTTAAAATCAAACTTTATATGCAGCACTGTGGCAGATACGACTGCCCATCAGCATAGACCAGGTCTTACTGTTCTTACTATCACTGTTTATTATGGTGTGGCGCTGCTGCGTATAAAAACAGTAAAACCTCTCTGAATTCTGCGCTGCATGTATGATGAGGTAGCTGAAGAGGATCTTAAAAAGTTGTTTTTAATGTGAATGTACACTTGTAGCTCAGCTCGTTCTCTCACTAATGTTTATCTTTGTTTTATCTTTCAGCCTGAGAATATCATGCTGCTGGACAAGAACGTCCCGAACCCCAGGATCAAGCTGATTGATTTTGGGATCGCGCATCAGATTAAAGCAGGAAACGAGTTCAAGAACATTTTTGGAACTCCGGAGTTTGTCGGTGAGCTCATGTTTTCCCTGAATATCCGAATGTTAATAAAGTAAATGTGTTCCACTTTAAGAACCAGTTTGTATGCTCGTGTGTGCCCACTCTGGCAAGTAAATTAAACATTGTAGGTGTGTTTCAGATCTCCACATCTGGTTTGTATTAAAAAGTTCCTTCCTCTGTGCTTTACAGCTCCAGAAATAGTTAACTATGAGCCCCTCGGACTGGAGGCGGACATGTGGTAAGATGTGAGCATCACTTCCTCCTCTGACGCTGTTTACCGACCCGCGTGACAGTTTTCATTCATGTTTGGTTCTTCTCTTCTCTGCAGGAGCATCGGAGTAATCACGTACATCCTGTGAGTAATGACAACAATGTCTTGAAACATAAGTCACTTCACTCCTCGTCCATGTTGTTTCTGTAAAGCAAATCCCTTTTTTTTTTTTTTTCTCTCTCTGATCCCGTAGACTGAGTGGTGCTTCACCATTTCTGGGCGAGACCAAGCAGGAGACCCTGACGAACATCTCGGGCGTCAACTACGACTTTGATGAAGAGTATTTCAGTAACACCAGTGAGCTGGCAAAGGACTTCATACGACGTCTGCTGGTCAAGGATCCTAAGTAGGAACTTTTTACCATATTTTACACCAAAAGCAAAGAAGAGAAATCTCTGTTTCGTAGACAAATGGAAGTTTGTCATTTTCTCACTGGTGGATTATTTTCATTCGCAGGAAGAGAATGACGATTGATGACAGTCTTGAGCACCCCTGGATTAAGGTGGGTTTTTATTCAGCGTTTATATCTGTTTGCTGAGTTTAAAATTCAAAATGTTCTGGTCAGTACATACTGTACCTTGGTCACAATTCTTAAATAAAACAAATTTATATATAGCATCATATTGGATTTTTTGTAGTCGATACAAATACTGGTATTGGAGATAAAAAAAACATTTTTCCCTCTGCAGGTTATTAAGAGGCGAAATGTCCGCCAGGAGGAGAGAGACCACAAGACGGAGCGCCGACGCCTGAAAACCACTCGTCTGAAGGAGTACACCATCAAGTCCCACTCCAGCATGCCTCCGAACAACACTTACGTCAACTTCGAGCGCTTCTCCCAGGTGCTGGAGGAGATCGCGGCAGCAGAGGAAGGCCTGAGGGACCTGGAGCGTAACCAGCGCTCGTGCCGGGATGATGTGGCGGCACTGTTGTCCATCTACGAGGAGAAGGAGGGCTGGTACAAGGAGGAGAACCAGAGCATCTCCAGCGACCTGAGCCACATCCGCCAAGAGCTGCAGCGCACTCAGGCCCAGCGCAAGAAGAGCCAGGAGGAGGCCCGGCTCACCATGCAGGCCGCCAACATCCTCAAGCGCAAGTACGGGCGCCTGGAGAACCGCTACGAGGTCCTGGCGGAGCAGGTGGCCTCTGAAGTCCGCTGGGTGGAGGAGCTGGTCAAGTCCATATTGGTGGAGAAGGACGGCCTCGGCAGCATGTCCTGAACAATGATGCTTTGATTCTCGAGTATCCTCCGTGTCGTCTGCACGCGTCAGTGCGGTGTGAGTGGGTCAGTTGTCGTCATAAACTCTGCTGCCTGTCGGGAGAAATGTTCCAACTCTTTTTTTTTTTTTTTTTTTTTTAATGTCACGCTTCAGAGAACCAGCAAGAAGCCGAGAGGCAATATGTTGAACCCATTCCCCCGTGAAAAGTTTCATTCCTCTGTTTTATAAGTTAATTTATCATTTTTTTTAGATTTTATGTACGGTTACGTGACAAATAATTCAAAGTTTGCAACTATATTGGCTTTTTTGTTTTGCCAATTTTCTCAGCCTGGTTATCTTTTATTTTAGAAATGTAATTGCGACTGAATGTCCCGGTGCTGTAGAAGCCGGAGATGTTTGCTCTTATATTCAGCTTGTAGTTTCAGGTTTGTTTATTTATCCGTTTACGTTTCCGATTCGATTGCAGCTCATATTTAATTGGGACAAACGCCAAAGGATGCAATAAACGTAAACACTCAGCATAGAAAACAAAGAGATTTAGGTTCATGCGTTATTTTACAGATCTGTCATTGCCTAATGAGTTCTTAATTATTCCTTGTGAAAGTTTCCTGGAAAGAACCACATAGTTTGTCTCTAAATCCCAGAAAATAGAGACTGAAAGAACTGACTGAGCTGATACTGTTATATTAGTTTAATTAGTTTATTAATGTCTTCCAGAGGACTCTCCATGAATGACGTTTCTCTATTTATACCCAAGTAAATATGTATTCATCACATGCGCTTAATGAACACATTTCACATCTTAATTGTCCAACTGATCAGCTCTCTATAATCGGCACCAAATGTCCTGATTCTTTCCTGGAAACATCCTCGGGAATTATTTGGAAATTCAATTAATTTACAGACCTATAAAAACAAAGCGCCACCACATTTGGAATGTATGAACTCCTCTTTTGCAGTGCCTGTTAACTGATCGACCGTATTGCCTCCGCGAGCACTCATCCGTCATCGAGTCAATGACATTTCTATCACATTGATATTGCTCTTATGTCTTAAACGCAAACAACTTTTGCACAGTAGCCTCGTAAACCAAATGGTGTGCATGGAACCGTTCCTCTACATCCCGCTACTCTCGTCTCTGTTTTCATTCTGACCGTCTCTTGCGGACTCCAAACATTCCACCGATGCGTCCCACATCCGTGCACCACATTCCGCATGTGTAGAGTAGAAGTGTACGATGTAGTCCGTAGTATTCTTCAGGACAGACATTACACTGAGAGGATTGTAGAATTGTTCCACAATCCATTTTAATCCGTCTTTAAAGTGAAATGCCCGGGCTTGTTTTAAATAAACAGTTATCGCTGTAACCCGAGTCGTGTTCGTGTGTTGTTGTGTGAGTGGAAACGAACTCTGCTTCTGTTTGTCCTTCAGGCCACAGAGACGTAGTACATTCACTCAAATACTGTACGCAAGTAGAATTTTGACTTACTGGTACTTTAGTGTGTGTGTGTGTGTGTGTGTGTGTGAAAATACTCAAATGGGCTATTTTCTTTGCATTATATGAAGGTTATTTTGTAGTAGTATTAGTATATTAGCGCTGTACAAGTACATTCTATTTATCATTTACTTTTACTTTAATATTTTAAATGCAGGCCTGAAGTTTTTTTCTATCGTGTCTTTGCTACTTTCACTGTAGTAAATGATCTCAGTCCCTCCACCACTTATTAAATTATCTTTTTAATTTAAAGATGTATTCATTTATTTTAAAGAGACCAGCTGATGTGATGTTTAATATGTAAAAGGCTTGACCACGGTCAGTATTATCTACCAAACTACTTAATGTTGTGTACAGGAAAGACAACATGATGCATTTGGAGCTGGATGAGTTCTCTACCAGACTTTTCTTTACAGCAGCAGAGAAATAAATAGTTAGAAACGATAAACTGTTTAAAGGATGCCCTCTGGTGGTGGTTCACCAAAAATACAGGAGAATTTTTAGGTGGTTTTATTTTTTTCTCACATTAACCGGACAAAAAGCCCAAACATCTCGTTTCTTTTGTACTAAACAAGTTAGCGATGAATACATGAACTTGTTTTACTTTTAGATCTGAAACATGTTTATCTGCTGCAGTTAATTCACTCATACTTTGTTCAGCAGATCATATATATTATTCTACCTTGCAAAACATTAAGCTGGGCTTACTGAATCAGTTACAAGTCCAGACCAATAGGAAACAGCCATTTGACCTTGAACTCCATGTTGTATATAGTTTATTACAAAGTCACATTTATTATTGTCCAATATAAAGAAGTAAATCCTTATATTTGACTCTTGGGAGTTTTGGTACCTTTTTGTAAAACGTGTTACAAAACCACAAAACAGTGTACAATACTTTAATGGTTTTATTTGTACATTAATTATGACGGTAATAAATAAATCATAAATAACTTTGTCATCAGTTTGGTTCCATAAGTTATTAGTTTGCTGATGATAAGTGGAATCATGTGTAAGATAGTAAATCTGTTTTTGTAAACTTTGAGCTTGTACAGCATCCTTTTAACTTTCTGTGTCATAATGTATAGATGTTTTCTTTGTTTACAAATGATACAAAAGAACTTTAAATTGACCATTTTGAAACAAATGGATAACCGGAGCCAAACGGCTACAATCACTGGAATCAAAAGACAAGAGGAGATGGAAAGAAATGCTCCTCTTGTGTGTTTAAAATCGTCTGTTACAGTGTGAGGACTTCACTCAGGAGGGAAACGTTTGGCAGTGGTCTCAAGAAAAACTGCAGTCTGTTTTCATGATTCCAGCTCAACACGATCCACTCGGTGTGTTTTAACTGTCTTTGTGTCCGAGGACAAGTCGGACAACTGGAGAAATGGGTAGTGCTTCAAAACGTCGTCCTGTTTTTCTTCATCAACACACATCCATTCTTGGAGAGAAGGGACGTTGACGTGTTTATGCATCTTTCAGAGAATTAATGTGGGCACACAGTTTGAGTGCAGGTCCCAGTTTAAGGTTCATGGTGCTGACCAGGTGGTCTTCGGTTAGAAGCAGCAGAGCCTGTCCGTCGATTTCCTGGGAGCGAAACTCCTCGGCTACATCCTGACCACCTGGAGAAGAGAGATGGACGGATGGACTGAGTAGAGTGTGGGCCCCCTGTTCATTAACACTTTAATATGACAAACTCTGACACGGCTGGAAGAAACAAGCTGTATTCCTGCTACAGACATAATAGTCCAAACCTCAAAATGATTTAAAAATATTTGAAACTATTGTCAAAATTGTTGCCATTTCATTTTCTGTCAATCAGCTGATTGACTAATTGTTTCAGCAGCACTTTTATATACTGTTTATATACCAGTTTGATTTACGTCCAAAACATAAAATATGTTTTGGATGTAAGAATTTTAATCTGTCAAATAATTGTATTGAAGTAAAAAGTACAATAGTTTCCTCTGAATTGACGTATTAATTAAAGTATAAAGTAGCGTGAAAAGAAAAGACTAGTAAAGTAGAAGTACCTCAGATTTGTACTTGAGTACAGTATTTGAGTACATGCACTTAGCTCTTTTCCACCACTGATGAACAGCATGCAGCTATATTTGTACCTGGCAGGGAGTTGATAAAAGAAAACACTTGTTGAACGTTCCACTGAGCCGGACAGCCGGCGTCGTCTTCTCCTTCAGAAACACTGATTGTTTCCGTCATCCTCGGCTCCCGCTCTCTCTCCTGCTCTCTCTCCCTCTCTCTCTCGGCATGTCTCCGGAGCCTGGTTGTCATCGGAACAGGAGGCTCGTCTTCCTCCTCTTCGTCCTGCTCGTCGTCCTCTCTCGGTGAGCTTTGGCGGGTCTCCTCAGAGCCAAACGACCCACGAGCCTGTTGGGGCCGAAGACAAGTGAGACAAATATCCCGTGTTTTGGTCGAGACTACGTGCAGTAAAGCTCAACCAGGTATTGGCTTTAGTCCTCAGAGAGGATTTAGGCTCCTGCTGTTTTTTAAACATTTAATGGAATAGTCCTTTCAAAATAAAGGTTTAAATTAAAGGGCATTACAGGGTTTTTCTAATGTTGCATGATAGATCATTGAGCCTTAAGCAGCTTCTGACGCTAAAACAATTTCACAAGTTTTAGCATCAAATAGCAGCACTTGTGCGTTTGGCTACATGCAGCAGGTCAGCTGATACCACTGACCTGTCTCAGAAAATGTTCTCTGGAGGCTCCGTTGACTCTGCTGGGGGGTCGTCCTCTCCGGCCCATCGGCCTGTGACCGCAGCGACCTGCTCTCAGCACAGTGATACGCTTGCTGCAGCTCACACTGAACCTGAACCAAAATACCAAATTAGATTCATGCAGTTCACCATGATGACGATCCTCAAAGTCCAAAAGCCCTTTGGGACTGTACGAGCCTGTGGTTACTGATTGCAGACAGTTAGACGGGCTTTTGTCATTGTGCTCTGAGCTGCATCTGGACTCTTTGGTGCCTGAATGGAGACTCAAAAGGAAACCTGGGAGTGATTATACACTTGAGAGCCCAAATGTAACTCAATGGGTTCCAGATGTCAGATGATGTGTCTCACCACCACTGACGACATTTCAGTTTACTTGTCTTGTGTGGTAGAGGCTGCTTCTTTTAAAATCTTTATTTATACAAGGATGGATGCTCATTTGCAGTAGAAACGAATGTCTTGTTGACGTCTGAGAAGATCTGCTGCAGTAAAGTTTTGTTTTTATTCATTCTTTCCACATACAGTGGGTTTAAACTTTAAACTAAGCAACAACTTACATTAAAACAAGGCTGAAATACTCAATGCAGCATCAGTCCCTCTTTAAACTAATGTACATACAAGATTATCAATTATTAAATATCCGTCATTATTTTGAATAGCAACGGTGGTGTACTTCTGTATTGTTCTTACATGAAAAGACATATCTTCGTCCATCTCTCAATACATTCCAGCTTCCCTACTTTAGCTGTGATCATGTGTTTGAACTTTTTTTTTTAAATGAATGACAAGTATATAATTGTATTTCTTTAAAGGCTCATTGGGGACTATTTTCAGCTGTGGATTAATACATATTCAGTTCTCTAGTAGTGAGTATTACTAGCAGCAGGACGGTGTATGTGGGATCAAGACCACTTAACAGAGACCGAGTCAAGACCAAGACCTGTCCCACACTGCATGACTCCCTCACAATAAAATGTGGAACATGCTCTCCTGAAATTAATCTGAAATCCACATTCCCATGAAAACACCTACAGAGAAAAAAATCCTCTCAATTCACCTCTTTTATATATGTATATGTGTGTGTGTATGTCCATACGTGCAGCACGAGAAACAGAGTTTGCCTTTGTTTTCTATGAGCAATCACAAAACTGATGCGCAATTTAGTGTTTCCTGCAGTTGTGGTTTTGAACAATCTTGAAATAAAATCCAGAGTTCTCTTTGTCTGAGATCGGGTTTGTTTACAAGACAAGACCTCTAAAAAGTGGTCTTGGGGTCGGTCTTGAGACTAAGACTGATCTGGATTACTACAACACTGACTCATGCTCATTAGGCGAAGTGTTGTTGGTGCATCTGGATGTGTGTGAGTGATTGATTTACCTTCTGACACACGTCATGGAGCAGAAGCGTTTGGAGCGCAGGAACGTGTGAGCGTAACCTCGACTCCCACAGAACTCGCACTGCAGCACAGCGGCCAAACTCTCCCCCAGCTCTGCATCTTCACAGGGCCAGCTGTTAGTCACACGTACACACACCCAAACAACACATGTCTTATACACACACACACACACACACACACACACACACACACACACACATCACCTCACCATCTGCTGCAGGGCCGTCGTCTTCCATCTCTGAGTCTGTTGAATCCGACTGGTCAGCGTCCAGCGGACTGTCCTCTGCTGCTGCGTCCCCGTTGGTTTGCATCTCCTGGGATTCGGGAAGTGAAGCCTGCTGGTCCGCTAGCACCGAGGCGGAGACCACCTGCATTAAGAGTTGCATTTAGAAAAAGGTAAATCTCCCATACTGACGTGGAAGGACACAAGTTCTGCGTAGAAACAGATGGAGTGTATTTTTACACGTCTATATTTGACTAAAATTAGGACTCACCTGATCTGCTTTCCCCTACAGTCCTGGCTCATACTGCATGTGTTTTTGGGTTGCTAAATCCTGTCTCTAACTTTATCTACTTTTAAACTTTGTTTATAATTTTATTTATCCTATTTCAACCCTATAACTGCATGGTTCTTTGGTGTAACCTGTTTAATTTTAGTGTTGTACTTTAATTGTTTTGTCCTGTATGTGAAGCACCTTGAGATGGTGTTAGTATCTGAAAGTGTGCTGTACAAATTAAATTAATAATTATTGTTATGAACTGCAAACCTAAAAACCGCCCGCTACACAAGATGTGAACGACGGCAGCAGAACTGGTACAACATCTGTGCAGGACTTCTACTTAATGTGAGTTTACTAACAAGCCCTTACTTTTTTATTCTGACACCAGAATTAGTTTTTGTTAGCTGGAAATCTATTATTCTACTTTCTCCATTATACTTGCACCAGAAATATTTGAATGTTAACTACCCACGGATTATCAGAAATGTAAACCGTCTAACAGTGGAAAAACAACAAGACACAATGTCAGTTTTAAGGGCTTCAGGATGAACTTTTCCCGTTAGCTAAAACATCGAACTCTAACAGACATTCGCTGGTGATATTGCACCTCCAGCGTTCATACCGGGAACGGCTCCAGACCCTCTCGGATGACGAAGCCCTCTATGAGGTGTGTGAGGACGTGGGTTGTTAGTATCCTGTCGGGGCTGCCTGGGACGCTGGCTGGAGAGGAGCGGGGCTGGCTGGGGCCTCTTGCTGCTGCTGGCAGGACGGGCGGAGGTAGAGGAGGAGATGGAGGAGGAGGAGGAGGAGGAGGAGGGTTGCTGCTGGTGGTGGTGGTGGTGAGCTGGGAGGGTTCTTCCACCACAGGTGGCCGGATCACTGAGCGACTGGATGTGATGGAGGATGAACCCGAGACTGCTTAAAGGCATGAAAGACAAGAGATCTGACGGTTGTTTTCTACAGCAAGGTAACTGGTTGAACCAGGCTTGTTCCAGTAATTCTGGTTTATATTCAGGAAATTCAGTTTTGCAAAGGAGGTTTATATCAGTCTGAACTCAGTTACTTTGAAGACTCAGCTGGTCTCAGACAGGTTAGTTTTCAGTGGCAGACATTTTAACCATATGGTGGCTGTTATGTCTCAAGAAACATTCGATACGTCTAAAGTGTTTGATAGAATGTTGCATCTCCGGGAAACAGATCCAGGTTCAGATTTGTATGTTCATTCAAGGCTTTCACAATAAGCTCTGCTTTTCTGAACCAACACCCCTCTGGCTAGTGAGGAGAGTTTCTAGGGTTATAAATACTTTTATTCTTTTCTTTTTTCATTATATTTATCATCTTACTTTACCTGCACCATTCTGCTTAGGAGGCCCGGTGAGAGGTGTCAGGGTCCTGTCTTGCTGTGGACTGGGAGGACGTGCATCTTTCCTCTCCTCTGAGCTCAATCCATTCACTTTGCACCCCGTCTGCCCCGACTGAAATTCGAACCACAACAAACGCTTCATCAAAACAACAGACACTGTGAACAGACAAAGCTTACAGAGCTTAACCCCAGCACTTGGCGGCTCACCAATGGAGTTTCATTGTGTCTGACTCGATGCACTTTCAGATTGACAGCCACCGTCTGAGGAGGTGGGAGGTTCTGGTAGGGCATCTGGACCAGAGCCTCCGCGACAGGTAGCTCCCGCTCTGTCAGCAGCATCCGTCCCGACTGGACGGCCAAAGCCTGGACCGAGTGCAGGGACAGCCTCTGGAGAGAGGCCGGGGGGTTCTGGGGCAGCCTGGGGAGAACCAGAGGTGGAGGAGGAGGCGGAGGCTGGTTCTGAACTTGTGGGAATGTCGTCCGCCGCTGCGGAGCGGCCACCAGAGGAGGAGGCTGAGGCTGAACGGTGGCGGCTGGGATCGAGGTCTGAGCTAAGGATGCAAACACGCTGGTGACAGACGAGGAAGAAGGGGCGTGGGGGTCGCTGTTGGTTTTTGATTGGGTGCCGGGAGTGGTCAGTCTTTTAACTGAAAGAGGAAGAGGGTTGGAGTTGGTTTCTTGAGGTGCTACTCTGAGCGCGATGGGCTGGAGATGCCTGTGGTGTGGACATCCTCCTGCAGCCTGCTGGAGGATGAACTGGTGGTGCGCCACCCGCTGGCCCGGCGGACAGGCCAGCTGCTGCTTGACCAGAGTGTTGGTCTGCACCGTAGAGTAGGCTGCAAGGAGAGTGAAGCACGGACAGATGTGAAGAACAAAATCTAACAAATACACAAAACAAGGATCTCTTTCTCAAGGTGGACCTGAAAAGTTACGGCAAATGTCACGGTGTGGGCGTTCATTTTTGTTCCTGTGACTCATCACTTAAACCTGAAACACGCTTTCTGGTAATCTTCCTTTAGGCCTCAGTATTTGAACCCGTTATCTCACCTGGCGTCATAATCTGGGGTCCTGAGGCCAACCGGGTGACATCAGCCGGTCCTGTTTCTGTTGAGGTGTCGGTCAGCTGGTTAGTTTTCAACCCGCAGATTGACGTCTTGGATAAAGAGGTGGTCGGAGTCGGGGCTTGTGACTGGGCGGACGGCTTTAAGATCACACCGTGGGCTGTGGCCAGAGCTCCAGGCAAGTGGGCACGCAGAGCGAGATTCTGCACCTGAACGAGAAACAGACAGGAAGTCACTTTGACACTGTTTATAAAAGCAAGAAGTGGTGAGGTTGACAGCCCGACTTTATCAATGGTTCCTCTAACATCCATCAACATCCAATGTGGCTCGAGCTCAAGATACGTAACAACCTGAAGTCTATAATGTTGCAGGCTTGTGGTGTGCATGCGTTACTCAAAGTTCGTACCTGAGAGGAGGTAGGTAAAGAGGAGCAGGAGGTGACAGCGGGGAGGTCTGATTGAACTGTAGCCACCGTGGAGGCAGGGGTTAGAATAAGCTAACAGGAGAAAAGCAAAGAGCAGGAGAGATAGGTGGCTAGAAATAAACAAACTTCATGTTGTGAGAGCTTATAAATGGGGGTAAACAGGTCATGCAGTTTTGAAGTACCAGTGTAAGTACAGCTTGACCAACAGCGTGACATAATTGAAAACCTTTGTACCATCTGAGTGCGAAGGTACATCTGAGCTTGGTTACAGTTGGCCGGTCTGTTTCCCAGGAGCATGGCCTGCTGGGATATGGTGGTTGCACCACCAGTGGATGTCTGGGTTCGGCCAATCAGCTGCGCTGTCACTGGAGACGCTGGTATGGTAATCTGGACGAGAGAAAGACGCTGAGGTTAATATCCGTGCTCAGGGCACGTCAGATTGATAAAGAGTTGTAACATAGATACTGACTGAGTTTTGGGAAACACCAGCAGGCTGATGAACCAAACCGCCGCTGGATGAAGAAGGCGTCTGCCGCTGACAGACTGACGCCTGAAAGACATTAGAGCGTTATCACAAACCCTACAGCTCATGTCTAAATGACTCCTCGTGCTTGCACTAACACAGAACAGACACCCTCTGACCTGCTGTATGGTGGCCAGACTCTGCAGATGAGGGCTGTGCTGGTGCTGCTGCAGGGCGGCCGTCTGCAGCATGAGGTGCTGCTGCTGGGCCGCGTACATCTGGTGCAGGTACTGGGCCGCCATGCTCTGAGGTCTGTGGATGGCGTGTTGGATCACCTGTTGGGTCACATGACGGATACATCAAGCACTTTACAAAAATAATTTCAGTTAGTTAGTCTTTTTGAGACATTTAGAACATTTACTTCTGAAAAATAAAATGTTAGGATTGGAATATTCCTAGAATAATATCGAGTTGCTTTGTAAAAGGTACTTTTATTTTTCATGGCCAAAGGCTTGAGGTATTTGAATTCTGTAATTTGATTTATACTTAGTGCTAGCAGCTTTTTTATATGGAAGTCACTTTTTTAAGATAACATATAACTCCTGGTTTTATTAAGAAAATGCATATGCTACGCAGTTCAACAGAAGACTGACTATATTCTGAACTACCTATCTTTTACTTTACAAAATCATCAATTATTCTGTACTGGCTCTAAGCATTAGACCTGGTCATCGGTCACCTACCGACCTGCCAAGTCAAATAAAAAATCATGCAGGGGTTCCAGATACTGTCTTTTACCTGGACACCTCTTAAATGAAACAATTGTATGTAGAGCTCCCAGGCCCTGTCTATTAACTGGACTCATCGACAATGAAACAATCATATGTAGAGGTCCCGGGTCCTGTCTACTACCTGGACTGCCTGTCAGTCAAGTCAAACAATGCATGCAGAGGTCCCGGGTCCTGTCTACTACCTGGACTGCCTGTCTGTCGGGAGAGATGATGCTCAGGGAGGTAGAGGGCGCCCCGGTGCACGTGGTGCTGCCGGAGCTGACAGTTGCCATGGTGACGGCAGCTGATGTGATGGGGGGGGTTGTGGCTCCGGTCCTATTAGCGTCTGGCTGCTTCTCTCCCGGGCCCTGCCTCTCCATCTCCCGGGTCACACACTGACTCAGTAATGGGAAGACTGTGGAGGTAAGATAGACATTAACTAACCGCAAGAATTTATATATATATATATATAATATAACAGACATTCAGGGATGGACCTGCGCTGATTAACTCGTTTGTAGTTTAGCACTTTTCTCAAACTGTCACTCTGCAGCAAAAGTTTATAAAAAAAAGCTGAAGAAAGACTTTTTTTGTCTAATATAAAACAAAACAACCAGTGCTGCAAAAAGTTAAACTATGGATCAAGCAAGTGTTTTTTGTATTTCCAGATTGTCTAGGCTACATTAATACAAATTATTCGTATTTCATAATACGTGGAGAAAAATATACTTTAGGCTTTTCGGTTTTTAGGTTTTAACTACACTTGGTAATTCATCCATAAAGCAAAGCAAATTAACAAAAAGTCACTAATACATTAAAATCATCCATCAAGTGTAGCATTTCTTCTCTCATTTAAAAATACATACATATATGTGCTAATTATGTGTAAGTATTATATAACATTATATAAGTTACCCAGCCTATATATAAGTGCATGTTATTTTTTTTAACTGATTAAACAGACTACAATTTGTGTTTTTTAAAGCATCTTAAATATTTGCTTTACTTTTGATGATTTCAATATAAAAAGTACAACTGAATCATTAAACTACAGCTACGTACACACATTAACAAACATCATAACATGAGGAAAAACAAAGATGGATTCATTGCCCATAACCTGGGAAAACATTGTTATGATGCATATATATATATATATATATATATATATATATATATATGAAAAAGATAAATCATTCACATTAATGATTTGTTTTTCAAAATGGGTGTTGAGGTTATTTTGTGCCATCACCACATCTGTAAGGAGACACACATCAGACAAAGGTGCTATAATGGAGGGTTTTAACTGCTGATAAAGCAGCAGCTAAATAAAATGGTGATAATAATAAGATATGATATTACAAATAATACACTTCATGAGCTATCCTTAAAATAATAAAATTGTTTGCCACATTTCACAAAGCTAAGCACAGATGGTGTGTATGGCAGCTTGCATATTGATTGATTTTCTGCTGCAGAGCCGGTTCTGTCCAATTAAACACCCGGCAGCATATTAATCCCTGAACGACCACATATGATCTTAAATGCACATTGAACAAAATGTAGGAACCTAAGCATAATAAATTCAACAAATCAGGATGTCATTCCCTGTCTGTCTGTCTGTCGGTCGGACTGCCTCTCATCGCTCAGACGGCGCTTTATGCATGCACAATCATTCACCTCTTGTCGTTACCTGCCTGGTATTGATAGACCATCAGGCCATCAGGAACTGACCAGACCCCGGCACATTGTCCCAGTCATGAAGCCCACTGATGCGCCAGTATACTGTCTAAAATGGAGATTTAAAAAAAAATCTGACGGTACACAGATGCAGGCAATAAAAAAAAAAGGCTTGATACAGCACCGCTCGCAGTGCGGGAGGACCTTCCACAGCCAAGTCCCAGCCGGGGAGTCCGCTGCATGCACAGCGTGGAGACTCGCGGAGGTGGTTAACGGGTTAAAATGTGATTTTATCCAAATGGCTTTTATTAAATAAACTTGTTGTCATGATGATGGCTGATGAAAAGTTTAAGATATTGACTCAGAAAAAATAGGAAGATTGGAATGATGGATTTGGTCCCCGAGGCTGTGATTATTGCGCTGATATCATAAAGTAACCCTATAATACTCCTTCCCCGTGGATTTGTTTTTCACTTCAGTTCACTTTATCAACAGATAAATATATTATGCCTTTGTCTGTTGAAAAAAAAGACTCTACAGCAAATAAGATTTTGCTCTGCAGACAAAAAATGCATTTATGTTTGCAGTTTACAAACATAAATTCATTTTTGCATCATTAAAGAGACATATTAAGTAGGTCAAAATCAGTATACAACACACAAAGGGAAGTTGGAGCATCTGCATGTATCTAGACATCTGTCGAATAAAGATAAAGACTTAACACGGGCATGGTATTCACTTTGTAAATGTTGTGATGAAATACATCGTGAAACATCAGACAGTGAATCAAATGATCAAAACTGAGGCTGCACTGTTGTGAAATAAAAGCATCAATGTTAAATTAATTAGTCCGGATGGATTTTTCAGAATATGTTTGCAAAAAATGGATGCAATATTAATGCAAGCTAATTATGCATATATGCTAAGGGAGTCAGCTAATTGGGTGGTGAAAGAAAAAAAGTTGGTCATATTTCACATTCCAGACTGTCTTTTTCTGTCTCTCAGTCAGCAGGAGGGGGAGAGAGAGAGAGAGAGAGAGAGAGAGAGAGAGAGAGAGAGAGAGAG
>NW_022280062.1:3007994-3016421 GCF_004355925.1 Anarrhichthys ocellatus | reverse complement strand
AGACAGACAGACAGACAGACAGACAGAGACAGAAAGTGAGAGAGAGAGAGAGAAAAAGGGAGAGAAAGAGAGAAAGAAAGAGAGAGACAATGAGAGAAAGAGGGGGAGAGCGAGAGACAGACAGACAGACAGACAGACAGAGAGAGAGAAAAAGGGAGCGTAGCAGAGACAGAGAGACAGAGAAAGAGAGAGACAGAGAGGAGAGAGAGAGAGAGGGAGAGAGAGAGCTAATATTATTAGTATGTTAAGTTGCTGTAGCCTGTATTTGTTATTGTAGCCCAATGTAGCATTGCATGACATAAATAAATATAATAAATAAATATAATGCTAGTATTTGGAGTTATTGTTTAATTACATTTTTGTAGTCCATGCAAACAATCATTGTGGTTTGTAGGCTAATGTTTTTTCCTTCTTTATTTTCTTTTATCAATCACATATTTGTTTTCTTCATACTAGCACAGCAGCACAAAGTAGTTCACTCATTTCTAAAACAACAAATGGACATTCACAAACTCTTTTACTTTTGTTCCTGGTCAATTTTGTTGTTATTTCCAAACCAAAGCACTTGAATGCGCGACATATCTCGAAGGCTTCTACGATGTCCGAGCACAGATGTGTGCACATGAAAGCAGCACTTACCCATATAAAGTGCTTCACTTGGTACAGTCGGAATGCAGGCAAAGTATATATTTACCTTTTCAGAGATATTAAACATATAATATATGTTTCTTGTACATTGTACACTTAAAATATGTATAGAACAATAGATTTCAATGTTCAATATTTATTGAGCGCCAGTATACATGTCTGTGTGTGTGTGTGTGTGTGTGTGTGTGTGCGCGTGTGCGCGCGCCACCCCCAAGCATTCCGACAATGGACTCGTCCATCGTTAGGCCTTTGCAGTAGGGAGTTGTTTGGTGGATCCCGCAAGTTTTTCTTTACTTTACATGTTATTGTTGTTTCTCCAAGGAAGGCCAAACTCTTTATTTTCATCTACACTTGCCTCCTTGTTCCCTCGGTGTCTCGGCGGACTTTAAAAACAACGTGTTTTGGGGGCGTGGTACACAACTAGAGAGCCAAAGACTCGGACTGACCACGGCCGAGCTCATGATGCCGACGTTGCGGGACAGCACCATGTCCCACCCGGGCGAGAACTCACACCAAGTCCGGGTGAAAGCGTATTATAAAGGGTAAGAAACCACCGCTCCTCCCAGTATGTCATACATCTAGTTAGTGAACCATCTAGAAGCAGTTTTGGACTTGTGGAAGGTGGCTAACCAGCTGGCTAACATTAGCTAAACCCAGCTAGCAGTTTGCTAATGTTGGGTACCAGTTTTAGGTAAACTCGATCAGGTGAAACTGTCCAGACGCGTTTGTCAGTGTAAAGACAGAATCTGTGTTGTTTAAGAAACGTGTCAGCTAGGCTGTGAAGAAGTTTCACTTCAGTCAAAATTTGTTGTTTGATCGATTTTGCGTTTATCTTACATCTGACACAGTTTGTGAGCTTTGGAGCTAGTCTGTCAGCTAGTTAGCTAACAGTCGCTAGCATTAGTTCTACTATCTGTCACCGGTAGATTGTGCCGACTTCATTAACCCCGTTTAATAAGGTTCATAACTAGCCTATCATGTTGTTACACACTGGCTGAAATTCATCTCGTATATACTGTTTTGGCAAATGTACAAGATTAACGTTATGTCATTTAATGATTTGTTGTATGACAACAGGAAATGATGACAGATATCGATACCATCACGGTAGCTGTTGTGGAATGGAGTTAGGTGTCGTTGATGTTCATAATATTGGACTGACAATGTGATCAAGGTGTTAATGTCAGATGGCATTTAAGACAACATATCTTTTACCATTAAACTATTTGTTTGTTTCCCATCTATTTGTGTTTTTCCTCACATTAACCCAACCTCAATCCTAACTAGGGCAGCAACTAATGATCCATTCATCTATTGATTATTATTTTTTGATTAAATAATGCACTGTTAACTCTATGAAATGAAATAATTATGACAGTAACGTAAGTTACTCTGGTTCATTCATCATCACAGTAGCGGCTGGTTAATTTCCTGTTGATTGATTAATTGTTTCAGCTCTAGACCTAACGAGTCATCAGTTTTAAACGCATACATATCAATGTCCTATTCATCCCTGATAATGTCACGTACAGGGTTATGGAGATGCCAGTGCTTCAAGCCCCGCAGAGGCAGTTCAGCTGTTTTTAGTTTTGCACTTGGATGTGACGATGGAAAAATTATTGGTCGCCCAGTTGTTTAAAGGACACTCCCAGCTTTCGTCTCTGTTCGATGGAGCCAGTGATTGGAACGCAGCCCAGACTTGAAAAACGTGAAGTGCAAGTCACCTCAGCCAGACCTGTTGTATTTCTCACCTACTGTGTGACACACCTCGGATATGTTTAGAAAAGATGACGCCCACACCCGTGTTCGCTACTTGATTGGTTCTTAGCAGCCATGACGTCTCCTTCCCCAATTCGTCACACTCACTATCACGTGACCCGTACCCGGAAGAAAACAAACAGCCAGGGCTACCAGTGATTCATTTCAACATGGATAATGAATTTCAAGCGTTGCTTGCTTTGTTGTCTGTACTAGCAGCTGTTGTGCAGTAAAAGCATTTCAATTATCTACATTTCTGTGGAGGAAGCAGCTGTTATTGGAGCGATTAGCGAGCGGCGTGACCAGTGGCGTTATCAGCCCTATGGAGCGGCTGTCTGAAGCCACAGTTAGCAGTAAATGCTATTCAGAGCTACGAGTGAGAACAGACAACAACAACACCGAGGAAATGAGTGAGAGACGTGTGTTGACCACATTTATGGACCCATAATCTAGTAAACATTTACGTTTAAGTGTTTATTTTAAAGTACATTTGATGTGTGTGTGAGAGAGATAGAGATAGACCCACAGCGCTGTAACTAAGTCTGAAAAATAAAACTTCTAAAACTTTCCACGAACTGTGTCTGTTTGAGTTTATAGAAGAATATTTTAGAGGAAGATCTTAAGTATCAAACACAACCTTTCATTATTAAAGACTACTTTATTACTCTGTCGTATTTTTTTTTAACGAAGCAACCAATCCATTTCCTGTTTACACCGTCACGCGCATGCCCAGTGTACGCTAATGCTCACGTGATGTACGTTAATGCTCACGTGATGTCCGTTAATGGTCCGTTTTCGAAGGTTGCCGTGTGGATGCAGATCAATTCGAAAACGAAGCTGAAACGTCCGTGTGGACGGAGATTGTTTCTATTTGAAAAATCTGTTTCCAAATAGAAACGGAGTAGTGTGGATGTACTCGAAGGCAGATTTTAAGATGGTGTCGTCATTGTTGTGCCATCGGGACACGTTGAGCCAGGATCAGTGTTGCTATTGTTTCCCTGCAGAAGTTTGGAGCGGGAGAAAAGAGTGGCACAGCATCAATATGTTAGATTAGTACCCGCAGATTAGGTAACAACCGCATGTTAGTGCTGTAATGGCAGGATTTGTTGTTTCTTGTCGTGCTTTTGGTTCAGACAAAACCAGACATTTGAAGATGTCACCTTGGGCTCTGCATAGTTGTGACTGGCATTTTCTACCAATGTTTTGTTATGATCAATATTTTATTTGATAAACGGAAACAATAACCCGCAGATCAATCAATAATGAAAATAATAGTTAGTTGCAGCCCTTGTTAACACAAACAAAAGGGTCGGAGAGAATGTCCCAAACACTACAGAAGCTAAACTTCACTGATTGCTTCTGTTTCTGTGCTTCAAAGTGGTAATCAATGAAATCAGCGTGTTCCTCTTTTAAACCTGAAAAACTCCCTCAACGGCCTTACTCTGTGTTATTATCTCATCTCATCTATTTTCAGTATAGGGTAAGCTGTGAGTCTATTGATGCCTATTTGCATGTCTGTTGTCTGTCATTGCCAGCATCAGCAGACTGGTGTCAGCCTGTAGCAGTCTCAGCCTGTCACCGTCTTCATCTTGCTCTCTTTATGACTGATGGTCAATGGAGAAGGCTTCAAATGCAGTGATGCAGATACTGTACAATGGTAGCAGCTGGAAGGCAATTAAAAGTGTGGTAGTGAATGAAACGGTTAAGTTTTGTTTCTGAAATGTCAGAAAATAGTCCAACGTCTCCTCTCCTCATCCTTCTGCGCGTGCAGAAGTAGCTCAAAGTCACCTCTGCGGGCCCTCTCCCTTCAAACGGCCGTGTTTTCAGGCTGCTGTGTCGGTGCACTCGTCTGCAGTGCAGGTGCTGGCCCGTGTTTTAATGCTGCGTAGGTATCCGCTCAGCCCATCGGGCCCGAGCCCCGCACGGGTTGTGCTCCGACGCAAGCGACGAGGGCTCTGGCTTGGCTCGTCTCCGTGACATGACTTTGGGAAGGAGTCAGACAGATATTTCACCGTTCTCTGCTAAAATGGACGATTTGTGATTTCCTCTTATTATTGCTTACAGTGTTGCATGTAGTTACTACCACTCTGATCTGACATCCTTATCAAGACACAATACAGCTGCTCAATGCCCACTTACACTCCAGTTTAATAGGTCTCCTTGAGGAGCATATAGAACTTCACAGCTTTCCCTTTACGCCTCATAGTGCTTCTTTTGCATGTATGTCAAGTGTTTTAATTGGGCACACAGGAGTGTTTTTGACAGCTGACAAACATAGGAGCGGATATGGATAAGGCTAAAATACAGTTCATCAAAAAAAAGCATATCAACCTTTATCATTCCTAAATGCATGTCTGGATAGAGAAAATGCCGCTTATCATTGTAATGTGAGTAATTAATACTTGTGTGTATTTTCTTTAGTTATCATATGTTGTATGAAGGATTTGTATGGGTGTGTATTTTTTGATGTTGGTCAGGTTTTTTAGCCCAATATTTTTCTAGTTGGATGAATGTGTGTGTTTGCTCAAGGCAGTAATTCTTCTGACACTCGCCTCCGTCTGTGTTTATCAGTCAGCTTACTGTAGCCCTGGATTGTTAATATGGCCACAAAAACCTTTTTTTTTTCCTTTTTTTTTTTTTCCAGCCTATTTCTGTAGAAAAAGCACACAACAACGCAGCTAACAGCACTTTTGGCTTTGCCGAGTCAAACCATGCCGAGCTGATTTGCATTTCCATTCGGCGAGTACTTGAGGGTCCGCGTGACGTAAATTTTACGCACCAGAGTGTGTACAGATAGGCTCTGTGCAGCAGACGTCCGCGTACTTACGAGTTATGCTGAGTCGTGCCCAAAATGGACCATCTCTGTGACCCCCCCCCCCCCCCCTTCGTTCCTTCATACAAGCATGTGTTGACAGACCAGAGAGAAAGACATTTTTAAAAGTCTGTCTGTGTTCAGCTCTTTCCAGTAGCAAAAACAACAAATGGGGGACTTTGATTGTGAAGAGTCTAGGAAATGAAATGTGTTACATAATTACACACACACACACACACACACACACCCACACACACACACACACACACACACACATTCAGGCAGGTAGCCCTGTTGTAATGGAGATGCAAATCTCTGCCGGACTGGGCTGACACGTCCAGCATATGTGTGTGGAAGAAGCTGTTTATACTGCAGCAGGTCTTCTAAAATACAACATGTCTGTATGTCTCTGCCAGTAACACAAGGCTTCTTATGTGCCAGATCGACTTCAGGATTCCTGTGTCAGGCATGTTGTTTGGCAGGAAGCTGGGATTACGCCGGCTCGACGGAGCCGTTCAAATATTTATTTTTTCTCCTCTTTTGAAAGGAGTTGCTCTTCTTTTTGAAAGAGGCTGCCATCTGCGTCAGTGCTTCAAGGCTCTGCTTTGTTTAAAATACGGGAAGCGTTCCTGGTCTTGCCGTTTTACTTTTGCTATGAAAGCCCCTCGCGCACTAAACCATAAAGTCGTGCACCCCTCACCCACCCGGCCGCTGACACACGTATTCACTGACGAGTCTCGAGTATCAGCGGCTACGTGCATGACATATCGTCTGTTACAGCGTCTGCACATTGTGTGTGTGTGTGTGTGTGTGTGTGTGTGATGCAGCTCAAGTGGTTGCACACACACACTCGTCTGAGGCTCAGCAGGAGCATCCTGCAGTTCATGTTTCATTCATCCTGACCTGTTGTTTTTTGGGGGACCTCAACTTCAGCGTGTGCATTTCTGTATTTTGCTTCAGTGCGTTTTTGTTTCTGTTGCTTCAGACATCAGGCACCCAGAGAGGCACATGGACCCTTCTTACTGCTTGAGCGCTCACTAGTGACGAACGGCTTCATGCTGGGCAGATGGGGCCGCAGAGTCCTACTCAGGGGCACAAGCCAGCACTCTCCTCCTCCTCCTCCTCTTAATTTAGCTGTACTGAAGGACGTCACATAGCAGAGGAATGCGAAGTCTGTGTGGAATGCTGCTTCCTCCCAGTTACTCACCAGTGATGAGCTCCCAGTCTCTCTCTCTAGATATCCTTCTGCCTTAGTCACTACTGGTTTCCTTCGTGTAACAAAGGCTCCCTCTCTTTTTTTGAATATCATTTATAGGTTCCTTTTTGAGATGAATCTATTAAAGTGTTGCGTTGTTAATGGTTAAATAATGCGGTGTTGTCTTCATTTATTTTCCAAGTCGAAGGACGCAGCAATAGTCGACAGACAGCTGCTTGCTCGTGAGCCTAGTTTTGTAAAACATTGTCACTTTCACTTCACTTAAGTTCAGTTATTACACAATTGATTCATTTCTCGATGAATCTGTTTGGGTCGTAACATGGCAATAACTAGTGAAACATGTCCAGATGACACAACCTAAAGTTATTCAGTTTAATATCATAGAAGTCCAAGAACACCAGCAAAATATCCCACTTGAGAAGCTGGAACCAGATCATTCAGAGAAAAGAAAAGACAAATTCATTAATAGATGATGCCAGTTAATTCTCTGTCAATCAACTAATAGATTCATCATTTCCGTCCTAGTCGTCATTTAGTTTTGTGAAGACACATTAAGCATATGTACAAAATGTGCTTTACAGCAGAGCCGCAGCTAAAGATTATATATTTTACATCAGTTATTCTGTGGATTATTCTTTCTCAGTAATTTAATGCAGGATGTGTCAAAAATAATTGTCAAACATCCTCAAATTCTTTGACAGTCCAAAACACCAAGATATTGAATTTAAAATGATATAAAACATGGAAAACCAGCTAATTAGGGATGCAAATAAAAAATCAATTTTATTGTCAATTAATTAATTAATTTCGGCCTAAAAGTGACACATTCAAACCTAAAGATATTAATTGTCACATGACAAAGAACAACATCAAATCCTCATATTTTATCGTCTGGAACCAGTGAAGAAATGACTGAAATGATGAATTAAGTGACAATATAATTGCGGCCTTTCAGCTCAACTATACAGCAATCAAAAAGCTCTAAAACATCCCTTCTACAATAGGAAGAAAACCTCGATGAACGTATTTAACGTTCCTGCTTCTAATATATTTGAATCACTTCGCCGTCTCTGCCGCTTTGCATTAGCTGAGCTTGTGTCACAGAGGATGTTGGGTGAAGCTCCTGAGACGAGGCAAAACTTTAACCACAGTGTACACACGACGTTTAATGAACACCCAGCAGCACAGGTCCGTCACACGTGACACAGTAAAGATTTCCGGCTGGCATTAATACGCCACCTGGATCTGCTGCAGTATGGGAAACTTTAGTGTGTGTGTGTGTGTGTGTGTGTGTGTGTGTGTACACTGCCTATCTTCTGATATTATCAGGGCTTTATGAGGAAGTAGAGATGCCATACTGGTCTGAGAGCAGGAGCTGTTTAACACCAGCAGGATGGAGGACGAGGGTGAGAAAAGGGAGGAAGGAGGAGGCATCAGTCTGAGCATTCGCGTCAGTTTATTCTTTCTCAACGCGCTTTATTCATTCTTGATGTGGGATTTTCAGTCAGTTTAACACAAGCTGCTCTCTTTAGATGCTCAACGTGAACGTGAAACTCGGATATCGGCCAATAAATCCCCGTCTGGTGTTTGCGTGCGTTTACAGCGACCCTCTGTGCTGTCCTTGGACTTGTATAGTAGATGTCCTTGAAAGACTTTTATCATCCAGCTGTAAAGCTCTCAAGTTGATGAAAAACTGGCTCCGTCCTTTGACGATGGCTGTAAAGCGAGTCAGAGATCCCCATCCTCGCGGTTCACCCCCTGGCTGGTGGGACGGCTTTTAACACCCTCCTACTTCTTTACTGTGCTCAACCCTTTGTTTTGACTACTGTTTCCCCAGACTGTGTACAACCACCCCCCCACCCCCCCTCCCCCTATCATTGGCTTGTAAACATTGGAGGCTTTCCAGAAGGCTTGAAGCAGGTGACATCCATCCTAACGGCGCCGTTAAACTATGACCGACAGATGATCTCCCCCCCCCCCCCCCCCCCCCCCC
>NW_022280062.1:2977036-3007894 GCF_004355925.1 Anarrhichthys ocellatus | reverse complement strand
CCCCCCCCCCCCCCCCCCCTACAGGGCATAGATCAGCCACCGCTACTCACCACAGTGTTTGAGTGTATGTGTGAACGGAGGAAGCACAGAGCGATGTACTTGTTGATTACGCTGATGTGTTTCGACTGCTCTCCATGAAGTGATGGAGTGCAGTGGTGGACGGTTGAGCCTTCACCAAAGCGGTCACAACACAACTACAATCCCTATCGACTGTGATTCATTCTGCTCGAGTGTGTGGCTCGCTCTCTTACTCTTTTTTTTTTTTTTTTTTTAAGTCTTTCTCGCCCTTGATTTTGCTCTTTTTCGCACACCCACTATCATGCTGTACAGATGAATGCACACATGAATGTGACAGACTGAGAGACTGTGACTCACACACAGAAGCGTTTGTGTGCGTGTGTGTGTGTGTGTGTAGGGGGGGGGGGGGGGGAGAGTGAGTATCTCCATCGATCTGTGTCTCCTCTGTGTTTATTTCCTTTAATTTGTTTTTGAGACAACCCTCATTTAGTACTCAGTAGAACTGGGCACAAACATAATTTGTCTTTCTTAAAATAAAGATTTTAAATGTTTTTAATGGTGTTTGTTGTCTTAACCTCAATAGATCAAATGTGTGCTTTACTAGTAGATGTAGATGTATTTTATTGAATGCGTTTGCCCTTGGTGTCAGTAGGGATGAATGATCGGACTTTTTCTGATACAGAGTCTCGGATTCGATACCAGTGCTGCCATTTTTATGACGCGACTTGTTGTAGCTAACGGGATGTAACCGATGCACAACGCAATCCCACGCGTTGGATCGGTGCGTCCAGAGTAATCGTGAACGTCAAATAAAAGCACTTGACTTATTTGTATCTTCCCTGCAGGGACATCATGATCACTCATTTTGAGCCGTCCATCTCGTACGAGGGTCTGTACGGGGAGGTGAAGGACATGTGCTCCATGGACAACGACCAGCTCTTCACCATGAAGTGGATCGACGAGGAAGGTAATGAACACATCATGCTCATAAGCACACACACACACTTCGGCCCTACCACACCTAATTCCTTGTTGTCACTCAGTTAGTCAGGCGGCAGTAATGGTGTCATTGGAAAGATGGAGCCGTCAGACTGCTCTGCTCAGGATAAGGTCAGCCTGTCCAAACTCATTAGACTCAGACCGGCTCCCACAGGTCGCCACCCAAATACAATCTCTGGAGTCATTTGCCTGTCTGAGGAAGACAAGCTGTGCTTGATGGTCGTAATGAAGTACTCGAGCTGTCTCCCCCGCTCCATCCGTGGGAACCACATGCACACAGCTCCGCAATGTGAACTCGAATCATTAGCACGATGATTAAAGAATGCACCTGGGATTAATTACTACGTTTGTAACCCTGGTTTAAAGGTACCAAATGCCAGCGACAGGTCTGTACTTCTTGTGATCTGCTTAAAAGAAATCTGTAGAAGGAATGCTGCACTTACTGTATCTCCCGCGCCATGTAAACACAAACAACTTTTAATGAACTCTTAAACTGTGTGTGCCACAGGGGGACCTGTTCTGACCTATTTTAATGATCAATTAATTGTTTTTCTTCTTGTAAAAATGCCAAACACAGAACTAGCTCCAGAGTCTCACTTGTGAGGATTTGCTGCTTTTCTTTTTTTCGTACGTGACGGTTAACTCTTTGGGGCTTTGGACCGTTAATCAGATAAAACCAACAATTTGAAGAAGTGCAACTTTCAAACTGATGTCCAAATTTGGCTTCAGGAAGTTGTCATGAGTATATTTAACAATTATCTGGCATTTTATAAACGATTAATTGAGAAAATAATCGACAGATTAATCACTGATGAAAATAACTGTTAGTTGATTTATCACATGTATAATGATTTTGGCATATATACGTTTATGTATGTTGCAAGCAGTTGCAGCACAGAACAGGGATTTCTGTTTTTAAAGATGTTGTTTAAATGTGTAAATTGTAGTGAAAACAGTTCACTGAGCTTCCTGTTGTGGGGACATTTAGATTAGAGAGTGATTCATCCATAACTTCCTGTGTTTTCTCCCTAACATACATGGACTCAACCACTCACAAACTTAATGACTCTTCTGGAAACCATAACTTTTCAGAAAATTTATTAAAAAAAACAGGCTTGAAGGTTGTCTCGGTCCACCCACAAGTTCTAGTTCTTTGTCAACCTCCAGCGCTCTGTATGTTTTTACATTTACACCGTGTGTCACAGTTTCAGTTCCCGAGCTATTTTCAAAGTCCGTGGTTTGTAGGCGTGATTAGTTCGGTAGAGCGCTAAGAATACAATCGATGGCCTCAGTATCGGCTCTCACTGCCTCTCCGAGTGTGTCACCTGACTGTTAGTGATAAGGAAATAATTAGATCTGCGTCGGAGTGCTATTTTAATTATTTACTTGGATTGATCACTGTGCAAATAGGCCTGTACAGTTTTAGAAGGACGCTATTTGAAGTGGCAACATCGACTGCCACAGTTTGTTCTCACGTACTTTGTTAAATGTTTACTCAATGTTGACGTATTGCAAATCATATCACACCCACAACGATTGGACGCGTATTTATTTTATTATAAATGTCATGTTGCCCGACTGTATGACCCACCTTCTACACACACACACACACACACAACCGTTTGCTCTGTAACATACAGTATGTGTAACACTTAATAGTCTCTACTTTGTCTCGTGATCCTGTGCAATTAAAAGTAACCGGGTCATTGTCGATTTTCCGCAATTATCAGATAATGTCATGAAATTAAAACGCCGGTTCCCTTTATCGGATTTCTAACAGGGTTCGTAACATGTTTGCATGTGAAAGAACAAGGATGGGACCTGTCAATAGGTTACTAATTAGAGGAGGGGAAATAAAATGTGTTGAAAGCTTACACAGATGCAAGCACCTAATGAGGAGCACAGAAAAGGGCTCAGATTGTTAGCTATTCTCATAAAAACGTGATTAAAACACAGCTGGACGTTATCAGTTTGGCAGCAGTGCAGAGGTTTGTTATACTTCAGTGCTGCGTCTTACTTTTTCATCTTCAATTAATCTGCCAATTAGCTTCTTGAAAAATGAATCAAATCCTCACATTTGCGTAGCTAAAACTCAGCTTATTTGCTTTAAAACAATACCATAAAACCGTTAAACAGTTATTAAAATAGTACTTGTTAAATCAATCGCTCAGCTCTACTTATATCTACGTATATAAAAAAATTAAACACGAAGTCTGACTAAACCTAGTCAGACTCACTGCAGCGTCCGTCCTCTCGCCGCAGCGTCCGTCCTCTCACTATGCTGCCCTTCCAAATAAAAAATAAAAATATTGCCTTCCCGCTGCAGAGTCGTATCTCATTAGTTCTATCGAAGAGTAGAAATCTAATTCAAGTAACTGAGGTTTTAGAGAAACAAGGTTAGTTCAGAAGGAGGTAAAAACATTTGCTGCCAGTAATCTTTATTTATTTTATTGTTTTAATGTGGTGAATGACATCTCGTCTCTCCTCTGCTGTCAGGTGACCCCTGCACCGTGTCGTCTCAGCTGGAGTTGGAAGAAGCGCTGCGTCTCTATGAACTCAACAAAGACTCGGAGCTCATTATCCACGGTGAGCCTCGCTGCTTTTCACATAGTTACAGCTATCGCTTTTAGGATTTAACTCACAGGATGTTCTCTTGTGCCATACACAGTAAGATGTTGATTGACACCATGGGCTGGTCAGTAAGAGGTCCATATGAGAGAAGCCTGTTATCTTTTCTGCTCTAAAAATAGTCCTCTCGCCTCTCCGGTGAGCTTTTTATGAGCGGTCAAGTTTGGCGGCAGCTCTGTTTCCATTTCTGCTCATCGAGCTCCGGCACCGGCCCTCAGGCCGACACGAGGCATCCGGGCTGTTTTGGCAAAAGAAAAACTAGTCTGCTTTGTCGTTCGCTGCCTGCCAGTACTATTTAACAATGTGGAGATTATTTCACACAGTCACCTCGCATGTAAAAGTATCGACACCGTCAGTGTTTGGGATGTGGCAGAAGTCGGTTTGGTTATTAGCAAGTATGAAAATTACATTATTGACATTAATAAATTGTTAATATCAATAGGATTATTGACGTATATTAATAATAAACGGGAACCGCCCTGAGATCAGGGACCCATAATCAAACTGTGGATTAAGTCTCAAAATTGGTGTTTACTTAAAATGTCAATCGTCAAAGTACTTTCAAACATCTATTATACAATTACAAGCATACAACCTAACGGCAACGAGCAGAGCCCAAAGATAGCCGGCAGTCTGTCCATCTCACTAAAATAGACATTTATATTTGGTTTACTTGATGTCTGTTTGTCTGAAAATGGTTTGAGTGAGACTTCTGGCATTATGTCGGGCCACTCTTCCTTTTTTTTTTTTTTAAATGTACTCTGTGTGTTTACATGTGTGATAAAACCAGAACACAGACAGCCAGATTCTGAACACATCAAATAATCATCAAAGCACGGGGTTAATGCAGCGCTGACCCGTGAAACTTCCTTCTGCTCTCGGTGTCCGTCCGTGGACCCCTTCAGCTACTTCACATCCTCGTCTGAGCTTAGCCGTCTTGACAAACAGTTGCGCAACTTCGTGAGCCTAGAGGTCCTGGGCTAACTCAACGATGCAACACTTTGATTGACAGGCTCTGTGTGTGTGTGTGTACAAGCATGTAACCCGGGTGAAAGGGAACGGGGGGGTAATGTAAAGGTTTAATCAAATCAGAGGTGAGGGGTCAAGAGTGCAGTGGATGCCAGCGAGATGGAGGAGGATGAATGGGGGGGGATGACGGTTCCACGGGGGGTCGTCAGGTCTGCTCGTTAACGAGCTCGTCGGCTGTAGCCCACGCCTCGCCTCTGACTCACACTGCCCCCAGTCTAGCTCCAACCATCTCTCACACACACGCACACGCTCGAGTAATCTTTGTCTTTAAGATTGTGTCTAGTTATCACTGCGTGTTGCACACACACACCCACACACACACACACACACACACACACACACACACGCTTGTACCATCATACGAACAACATGAGTGAATTTCAGTGTGAATGGCTCGAGGCGACGGGTTTGCTACAGGTAGTTTTAACTGCTGTCATGATGAGAGGAAGTGAAATGTACCCGGCAGCATTCACATGAATGCTGTCAGACTCGCCTCCTTTAGATGAAATACACTTTAAAAACGTAACTGTTTGATGTTTTCTTTTTGCTTCCCAGTGTTCCCGTGTATACCAGAGAAACCTGGCATGCCGTGTCCGGGAGAAGACAGTGAGTTAAAACCCTTTCTACCAAACTAAGCAGCAGGGGTCCCAAAGGAGCTTATACTTAATTCACATTTTAAATTCTGGGGCACTTGAGCAGATTCATATACGCAGGAGAATTTCAAAATGTCAATGGTTCAGACTTACGGACTCTAATAAGGATCAGTCAGGCTTGAGTTTGTGAAACGATAATGATTTCAAAGCCTGTGGTTGTGTATCAGCCTGTTTAAAAAATGTTTAATGTCTATTAAATGTGTACGCAAATTATATCAGAAAGTAAAATGTTTTTTTAAACATCTGACTACAGATTCCAAGCAGAAAATGGTGTGAAACTCAAAGTTCCCACACTGTATATGACACTGAAGTTACACATGAACAGTTTAGCCAGAAGTATGAATTTCGGGACACAGGGCCTATATTTGTACTTAAAACTAAAATGTGTGTGCATGTTTAACTAGAGTGTCACATATAGTGAGAAATTATTTCTGAACATTATTTTACAAATCCAAAGTTGAGCCATACACTTCATGTTTATGTTCAAATTTACACCATTTAGAAAATGTAGTTTGATTGCGTGAGGGCGATGATTCCAGCCCCTAAAAATAAACACGCACTGGCCTTAGTTTAGCTTAGCCAGCAGGATGATAAAATACATTCACAATGTGGTCGAAAATGATACTTCAGATGAAAATGTGAAATCAAACTGGCTTTATACACAAATGCACATGGAACAGGTGAAGCAGGACTGAATGAATTAACAGGTGAATTACAGGCAATTTGTGGAGAGCTTTGAAGAAAGAAATCCATAAATGAAGTAAATTCAGCGTCCATTCTTCTCTCTTCACAGAGTCTATATATCGGCGTGGAGCGAGGCGCTGGAGGAAGCTTTACTATGCCAGCGGTCACGCCTTTCAGGCCAAGCGCTTCAACAGGGTGAGATGTGACTATGACTTTTGTTAAACAGTATTTCACACTGAGAGGCCATTCACTCATGTAATAATGTGTATTTCAGATACTTAACGTTATCATTGTCGGAGTATTTTAACCGGGTTAATAGCTACAGCGTTACTTGTAAAACCTTTACCACAATGTACATTGAGTGTATTTAAAGGAAAACGAGACATCCGTTTCCCTGAAGTAATTTCACTTTGTATTGATTGATGGAGTAACGCGCAACGATTTAATCGTAGGCTATCAGGGCTTCATGTTTCATCTCCTGCAATATAATGCGTGCTTACTTGTGGTGACGACGGTTCTTTGTCTGCCCTCCCGAGCAGCGAGCCCATTGTGCCATCTGCACCGACCGTATCTGGGGTCTGGGAAGACAAGGCTACAAATGCATCAACTGCAAACTGCTGGTGCACAAGAAGTGTCATAAACTGGTCACAGTGGAGTGTGGCAGACAGATGATCCAGGTGAGACGGACTCCTCACACTCATTAGCTTGATGGCGTTAAGTGGATCATTACCGTCCATGACTCGTACGTAGGTTTAAGATTGTATTCTGTTTTTCAATGCCGATTATACTTAATGACCAATGTTGTTGTCCAGGAACCAATCATGCCCGGCGCGCCGTCGAGTCAATTAGACCAAACTGAAGAGCCAGGTAACACACACACACACACACACTGGTGTGCACCCACACTTTGGAAAGTGTTTACAAAAGCACAAAATAACTTGGTTTAGAAGCTCATGAATACAGAAAAAGCACATAGGAGACAAAGTGCCTTGTGCCACAAACTGTGGCTCAAATCACTCCTCGGCTCCTGTTGATTTATGCATTTTTGAAACATTAGTGCAAGTTTTTACTTTTCAGCCCAAAATTGGTCTAAATCTTTTTAATTTCACTGTCACTTCTGCCATTATTTTGTCTTAAATTGGCTCATTTCCTGCAGCTTATGACCAATGCTCTTAAAAGACAAGGCTGCCGATTTCTTTTATTTTTGTTATTGTCAACAAATACTATCGCCAAACCAAATAAAGTAAATCTTTAAACACAGATCGCTGACATATATTTAATTTTAAAGAAAGGCTAAAAACAGGAGCGTCCTGTTAGCCGAGTGGTTGAGATGAACCAACTGCAAACGTTCCTGGTTTGATTCCAGCTGTGGAGTATCACCATGAGACTTATCGATAAAGAATACATAAAGTAACCTCAGGAGATTGTTGACATTACCACCCAGACTACAAGTTGGGTCAGCCGCATTTGAGGTTTACCTCCAGCACCAGACTTAAGTCCAGTCAGGCGGTTGAGAGGCTGACTGGAATGAGAGGGCTTAAGGTCGCTGGTTGCTGCCGTTAGTGAGGCAGTTCAAACGCTCTCCACCACAAATACTCACAGGTCGTGGGACGCCATCCCGCACACATTCGGATGCAGATATCTTTGTTTAAGTCTGTTTTGAAATGCATCTATGTAGATTATTATGATTTAAATGATCACAAGTACAAACTAAAGTTACATTATACTTATTATTTTAAATACTGTGGCATCGGTGGATATAAAAAAAATGGTATTTTCTTTACTAACCAAGCAGAGAGAAACGACTGCAGGGCTGTGAACAAAGCGTGTGACTGTCTCTCGCCTACTTTCGCTCCTCATTCTCCCATCTCTCCTATGTATTTTTTTTCTCCCCTGCCTCCCCCTCTCCTTCTGTCTGTCTGTCACTCTCTCTCCTCTCTCAGACCCTCACAATAGAGACTCCAGAGAAAGCTTGCCTTACGATGGCGAAGAGAAAGAGGTGAGAGAGAGAATCTTTTCAAACACTTTTGATGTGTGACTCATCATCTGTCAATCTGTTGCGTTGTCTAGATGTGTATATGTGTGTATATATATATATATATATATGTTATACAAATAAATACAAAAAGCGCTAATCTCTCACTCTAATCTTTAGAGTGAGAGATTAGTGCTTTTTGTGTGAGAAGATGGAGAGGGAGAATAAAATCACCTGTAATTGGAAGCAGGTTTTTTTTTTCTGCCTATTTTGCCGTTGTGTACATTTGGGTTATCCTTCTTCCACCTGCTGTGCGTGTGTGATATAGAGCACATGCAGACGTAGGCACCCTCACAGTGCTGTGGGTATTGATTTCCTTTGGTGGAGCTAATAAAGTAACGTTTTATCACAGCTCTTAACGCCCGAGGCTGATTAATGGCCAGGTATGTAATTTGGGGGGGAGGGTTGTTAGACAGAGCGGGATTGATAAAAAGGGGTCGAGTTGGACATAGATCGAGGCAGATAAGAGAGGGCAAGCCAAATGATCTTATCTACGGTTCCATGTCGACTCTAGGGAGGAGGGGGGTTGTCACGTGGAGGGGAGGTTAGATGGATACGTAGTGGAAACGGTTCACTACAGAACAGATTACAGGAGAGGAGAGAGGAAGATGGGTGAGGAAATGGTGGAGATTGTAATCGGGTTTTACAGAGAAGTGGGACTAATACAACGAGCGCGTAATCTGATGGAGGTGGCAAGATGGTATTTAATAAAGACAAGAAAGTCATTACTAAGATTCACTTTGAAGAAGTGGTGCAGTTAAAACTTAATTTACAAACCACCCAAAGGAAATCACCGTCGTGTGCAGAACCAAATCACCAGCTCTATCAATAGTTCATTAAAATTGATAAAGGCCGATGTTCTGAAAAGCTGCGTGATAAATTGTCGTCGAGTTGACTTCACATTATGTTGTTTAGGCGCGGAGCAGTAGAGACACGGGGAAGTCGCCCTCCAGCCTGGGCCTGGCAGACTTTGATCTGCTGAGGGTGATCGGCCGAGGCAGCTACGCCAAGGTGCTGCTGGTGCAGCTGAAGAAGACGGAGCGCATCTACGCCATGAAGGTGGTGAAGAAGGAGCTGGTCAATGACGACGAGGTAAACAACGGCGGTGTTTGAACTGACCGTCGGAGTCAAAACGTTGGCAGTATGACATGTTGTTGGTCGGCCTGTGCATGGACTCTGACACAAAGAGTTGGTGGGTTATGATTAAAGTGATATATTTACTTTTTATTTGGTTATAATTAGGGATTGGATTTGATAGCCGGTCATTTTGGATCCAATTCCGTGCCCAACGAATCCCATATCGAATTTCTCATTCGCAATCTCTCTTAGATATTCTCTTTTGCCTCTTTCTCACATTACAGGCGTCTGCAAGGAAAAAACAGCTGGTGAGGTATACAAACACGTGCTAACACGTGCTAACTCAGTGACACGGTTGTTAACAAGACTGACTTACTGAACATGGCGGAACGCCTCAAACCTAAAACTTAAACCATGAATATTTCATGACCTAACCATTCCAAAAAGTCAATATATTTTAACCAAAGGCAACTTTGAAATACAATATTTGCAGAAGGGGACTCACAAGTCCCATGCTTAATGTTTGTCCTTGTAGCAAAATGAAGTGAGTCGGGACATGGTTCATGAATATCACAGAGATGTGTAATATGCGGTGAAAGAGTGAACGAAAAACTAAACTCTTGCCTTCAGTGCTCTTCTTTTAAGGAAAGATTCTGGAGTTCTGATATAACTGAAACTATTGGAGCATCTACGCTAACCCTGATTGGTTCGTGCTCTGGTTTACGGGACAGAAACTCATTACTTAAAGCGTGACGAGATGGATTTTCTTGTGACGCTGCGATTCTCGTGTGATCTTGAGACAACGCAAGAATCCAGCTGCTGTGCGACGTACCTATCAAACCCCATCAGAACTGTTTTTGTACGACTTACTGACTTTTGCTTTTTTAGTATCGGTACATGCAGTTCGAAGGTATGTTTGAGAGTGAATTTAGCATTAACCAGCTCAAGATCAAAGACAAAAATCAGCCCAGTGGCTTCTCCACTGCTGAGGTTTGACCACATTTGTCAAAATAACATACAGAATTATTCATTATAATTGCTGTTTCCACTGCTGCCAGTTTAGGTGACCGCAAAAAGGACCTTTTTCCAGCTCTGCAACTAACAATTATTTTCAGTATGGATTAATTAATCGACTATTTTCTCAATTGTTTGATTGTTTTTACTTCAAAACGTTAGAAAATAGTAGAAGGAATCGTCTTCAGATATCTTGTTTTGTCCGACCAACAGTCCAAAGTCAAAATCTATTACATTTACAAAGACAGAAAACAGACAAACAGCAAATCCTCATATTGGAGTGGCTGGAATCAGATCATCATTGATATTTTTTTCTTTAAAAACAACTTACACGATTTACAAGAAAATATTTAATGATGTTAATTAACTTATCAATTAATCAACTAATCAATTCAGTTTTAGATGTTCATATGATCTTACTTATTTGTTAATAAAGTGACTTGTAACAACAACTTGTAATTCAGACGCAGCAGCCATCTTCTTTTGCCATTTAAAGGTGTATATCCACATCTCATGAGCGTAACTGTCCCTTTAAGTCCGTCCAGTGTGACAATAACACAGCGACTCCGTCTATTGAGATGTGAGAATAGTTGATAGTGAAGTCATAAGTCTTCTGTCACTGCCATGTATAATTAATGCAATTAGCACAATTGATTGGATCCGTTATTCACAGCACAGTGAGGATCTGTCCCACGTCATTGAACACCTGCCTTGGGTATCTTGTCTGAAACACTTTGAGTTTAGTTGACGGACCTCTTCCGGGCCATCAATCGTTCTAAGAAGGTGTAGATAAACCATCATGTCATCAGAAATTGATCTCGCGTGTAGCAGCACAGACGGAGGCAATGGGAGTAGTTAGCCTTGATTAGACGCACTTAGCGTGATTGACAAACTGACGAGTGCCTTTCGATCAATGTTGAAGTGTTCTGTTGTCCCTACCCTGTCAGCCCGAGCCGCATCCGTGTCCAGACATGTTATCATCCAGCCGTCGATAGAGACCCGCTTCTCCTGGCTCAGCCCTTTACGCTGCCCACCCTGGTCCGTGTCTGTACGGGAGGGTCGATCGAGCACTGTGCTTACTCGGCTTTTATAAGTTTAAGGGGTACTTTGTCACAATGATCTCTGATTTACACCTGGGGTGTGTCTTTGTGTGTTTCTCTTGCAGGACATCGACTGGGTCCAAACAGAAAAGCACGTTTTTGAGCAGGCCTCCAATCACCCCTTCCTGGTCGGCCTCCATTCCTGTTTCCAGACAGAAAGCAGGTGAGAGCATCTCTCCTGCTTGAGTCACTCAGTTTCTTCAAGGCTTCAAAATCTGTTGTTTGTCGGTGTGTCAAAAAAAACGAAACATACGAGTGTTTCCATATGACTCATGAGAGCATTTCCTCACCTGCTGCTGCTGCTGCTGCTGCTGCTGCTGCTGCTGCTGCTGCTGTGGTTACGGTCTGTTTACCAAAACCAGAGCACTTTCTTAAGGTCATGAAAAGTTTGGTCATGGGAAGATCCCCATCATGGTTGAAGGGCCTGAAAACGTGGTTTAAAATCATTAGTATTTCTGTGTAACATTCAAAATAAAGAAAAAAGTAAAAGAAAAGTTCAGAAAGAAACAATGTAGTTCATGAAATTAATATTTATCAAGAATTTAACACTCAGAAACTGCTTTACCCGGACTGTGTTGGTGTGGGTTTGATCAGGAGCGGACTGGAAAAATAATCAAAGAACCACACAACTGTCATTATTCAAAGTCCTTATTGGTGCAAAGAAGTTACACATTACACTTTTACAACTTACAAAAATCTCTTTTCACACATTTTAATTTTAAAATAATCTAAATATCTGTCATGAGCTGACTATGGCTGATAGTGCTGCACCTCTTCTTGTTGATTTGTTTTTCTTTCTTTCGTTTTTATCTATATAGATACAATTTATAAAAACAGATCTTTGGTGAAATAACTTCTGTTCATTACAGATGGTAAGAAGCTAAATGAAAACAATATAAATCTCTCTAACATTTGCTTCTTTTCACAGACTGTTCTTTGTTATTGAATATGTGAACGGTGGAGATCTAATGTTCCACATGCAGAGACAAAGGAAACTCCCAGAAGAACACGCCAGGTAGAGTCACACGTTTTCTCTCACGTCTAATTAAAAGGAATAAGATTGGTCTTTTTTTAGCCGTATGTGATTTTTTTTTTTTTTTTAATACACTCGTATCTCTCTTTCAGATTCTACTCCGCAGAGATCAGTCTGGCGCTCAACTACCTCCACGAACGGGGAATCATCTACAGAGATCTGAAGCTCGACAACGTGCTGCTGGACTCCGAAGGACACATCAAACTGACAGACTACGGCATGTGCAAGGTGTGGATTGCAGTTTACTGTGTATGAGAAATCGAGGCTCTAATGATGCCACGGTGCACTGTGGATAAAAGCACCTGCAAAGCTGCGTCAGTGTTAAGTTTACAGCCCTCTGAGAGGATCTCGCAGCTGACCCATCTTTCTGTTTTTGCAGGAGGGCTTGAGACCCGGCGATACAACAAGCACGTTCTGTGGTACACCCAATTACATCGCCCCCGAAATACTTAGAGGAGAGGATTATGGTGAGAGCTGCAACACACAATCACTTACTAGAAATGCCATCCCTTTTATCTGCTATGATGCAATATAGGAAGCATTAAGCGGTGATGTCGGGAATGCTGCTCTCTGTTGTGATTGTGGATGCTACATGGTGCAGAATACTGGAAAAGTCTTCATCAAATGAGTATACGTAGATTAACATTAGAGCAACAAAGAAACCAACAAAGTAAAAAGCTAAAGAAAATAGCCAATACATTCAAAAGGCAACAAAAGTAATCACAATGAATTGTGGCATCCTCTAAATGAATGCTGCACTTCTAAACTCATCAGTGTGTCGGTCAGAAACAAGGTGGGTAAGGATGACTAACGTGCATGAATCAGAAAAGTGTTCGTGTGTAATAGCCGTTAAGAACAAAGTTGAAGCAGAGTCTACAGAGCTGGATGGAAACGCGTCTATAAATACAATGGAAATAGATCTCCCTGGTTACCAGAAGAGGTGTCGTAGCAATAGGATCCACTGTTAAAGGATCATACTGGTGGTTTTGAACAATAGAACAAAGCCATTGTTGGTGTCATTAGTAACACTGACCGGTGAAGATGTCTGCTGTGAAAAAGACCTTCAGAAAGCTCTAACATTCAGGCAGAACTAGCAATGTTTGCTTTTAGATGAAGACAAACAACATAATTAAGCCTTATTTATTACTCGTGTGCTACTGATTTTGGGTCCTGTCTGCACAGCCGGCGACCAATTATAATTACCTTGAGACACAGAGGGTGTTCATCAACAAAATAAAAGACAAAATGAGTCCACACGTCCGGCTTTAGAAGGTTTGGAATATGCAAGGAACAATCAAAATGAAATAGTTTGGGAACGTTTTCTACATGGGCTGTGATAGTGATAGTTTTAGTGCCCAATCGGTTTTTCCATCAAGCCCTTACGCTAACAGAAATAACTTGTCAAAGCTTTTATCTTTAATTTCATGTGTCGTGACGCTCATCTTATTTTTAGCTTGTAGTTACAGGTTGTGAACATTAATTAGGCTGCCACTAAAAATCATAATTATACCGTTTCTTTCTCAGCAACACAATATTAAGCCCGTAGACATCTTTGAGTCGTAGTTCTCTAAACTAACCTTCATCTGCTGTACACTGACTATGGATACCTTATTATACCTTATTTCAATAAACTGTAGTTAAGCCCTAATTGGCTTGTTCTGAACAAACATTTAGCAGTAAAGTATGAGATTTGTTGCCGAGGGGTGAAAAGGATGCAAAAAATACTGTTTCTATGGTGTGAGTGGTTGCTATAGTAACCCTCAAATCCAGGTGGAATTTGTTAGTAATTTAAAGTATACGAGTTAATGAGAAGTGTGCTTTAACATGCACATCACTGCTAAGTTATACCTTGTTTTTGTTGCTCTATTAATGATGAATGTTTAAAGTATCAGTGTTCTATTTATTCTGGTCATAAATAGGACTTTAACTGTGTGTGTGTGTGTGTGTGTTTCTGTTTCTGTGTGTGTCTTTAGGGTTCAGTGTGGACTGGTGGGCGCTGGGCGTGCTGATGTTTGAGATGATGGCGGGCCGGTCGCCCTTCGATATTGTCGGGAGCTCTGACAACCCAGACCAGAACACAGAAGACTACCTCTTCCAAGGTAACAGGCACACACACACACACACACACACACACACAGCTAAGATTTATAACCGGAGGAAAAAAATCAGCCCAGTGGAAGCATGTAACACCTTTGTATTGACACCTTTCCAATAGCCACTTCTCCAAGTACCAGGCACATGCCATCTGTTACGGGGAAATGTGTGAATGCCGATATTTCATTGTAAATACAAAATTCAAAATGTGTCCCTGTTTTCTTATAACAGCCAGAAAAGTGTTGGATTGATGGGGATGAAAATGTGACTGAAGTCATATTTCAAGACAGTTTAATGGAAAGCCATTGACACTTCATTGAAAGGCTTCTGTATGTATGTTCAACATGAGTATACCCAACAGGATTGAACTCATAACTGCTGCAGTGTCAGTGGCGTCTTCTGTCATTTTAGACTCAAGAGACCGTCTGTCTCTTCCCCCCCCCCCCTTCTCTCACCTCCTGCAGTAATATTGGAAAAACAGATCCGAATCCCCCGCTCGTTGTCAGTCAAAGCCGCCAGCGTCCTCAAGGGCTTCCTCAACAAGGTAAGAAGGTGTCAGACAGGCCTCTATCAATCCTAAAACAGTGTTGACTCCTGCTGGCCCTTTGAAAATGTCATTATTTCGGCCTTAGTTGGAGTCAACTGCCATCTCGTTGTTCTTTTTTTCCACCCCCGTCCTTCTGTATCTCAATGTGGCTCTTGTGTATTTTCACCTATCCATAATATCCATCAACAAAATCCACTCTTCTCTTCCACCGTTCTTCCAAATTCTCTCCTTTTCCAAACCCTCTCCACCTTTCTTGCTCGTCTGATATTTTTTGCTGGTTCCTCCCCCATCATTACATACCGTCTCTCACCCTCCTCTCGCCTTCGCTCCCACAGGATCCCAAGGAGCGTCTAGGCTGCCACCCTCAGACGGGCTTTGCCGACATCATGGGCCATCCGTTCTTCAGGAACGTGGATTGGGACCTTGTGAGTCACTCTCTTTTATTCTCTCCATGTTCCCCTCTGTCTCTCCTGCTTATCTCGAGTTGCCTTGATCATCACCTTAATCGTTTCAAATGAAAGTAATCAGTTGATTATATTGAGTGTTTCAGAATCCCGTCTAGGAATCTCACTGAAAGTTAAGCTCGGACTAAAGACGCTCTGTTATTTATGAGGCTTCCTGTTCTCAGTTTCAGCATGAGTAGAAGTAATTTGTGTGAATGACGTTCCTGTTTTATGAGAGACAGAACGGTAAAATTCAACAAATGTCTGTTGCTGTCAACACATTCAAAAGACTGACAGGCTTATCCAGATATCATTTAAGTTGGGTTACAACTAGCAATTATTTTCCTTATTGATCAATCTGTTGATTCTTTGTTCGATTAGACTGTCAGACACTCCAAAACATAAAAATACATGAACAATCATTTTTTAGGGATTTCATTTTATATATATGTATGTATGTATATATATGCTGTATGTATGTATGTATATATAAGTATATAAAGAAAAGTATGTACATGTGTAAATGAACAGGCACATTTTAGTCAAATGTCTTTTACAAATGGACAGACAGACAGGGTAGCTCCACAGGGATCACCATGACCTCTTTTTCCCTGTTTGGTCTGGAGCAGCTACCCAGCAGTCGGTCAGAGTGTCTGGAGGGATCAGCTTACACCCTCCCACGTCCCTCCCTCCTCCTCATATGCGCGCACACACACATTCACGAACCTGAAAGTTAGCCCTGCAGTGCACCTATCGGCCTGCAGGCGGAGCATTCTTACAGACACATGAGGCGCTGTGAGTTTCCTCCACACTGAGATGTAATCTGAGGTGCTGAGAGCAAGTGCGTCATCAAGGATTTAGTCACTGTTTTAAATGTGTCGATGGGCTGAAGTATTAGTTAATGGAAACAGGATAGAAGTCTACGGCGGGTAGATGACCAAAGAAGGATTGTAGTGTCTTTATACTAGTGTCCTTTTTCAATGCATTTTACATATATGATGGGCCCCGATCTGCCATTTATTTTCTCTAATGACCCATTAGTTATTTAGTCCATATAAGCGTCACAATGTCCCAGAGCCTAACGTGATGCCTGCAAACAGCTTGTTCTGCCTGACCAACAGTGCAAAATCACGAGGATATTTATTGACTGTAATAAATGGCGAGGAGTGTTTGCAGATGAATTGCCTTTCGATCTGCAATCGTCAATATTACTCAGTTTAAATATTGATTTAGTGTGTTTTGGCCGATACGGTTGTTAAGTTCTCACCTGTTTCCCGTGTCGTTATTTCAGCTGGAGCAGAAGCAGGTGGTCCCTCCTTTCAAGCCCAACATCTCAGGGGAATTCGGATTGGACAACTTTGACGCCCAGTTCACCAACGAGCCCATCCAGCTCACGCCTGACGACGAGTGAGTCCCCATTTAATATCTCTTTCTTTCATTTGTTATAACAAATATAACGTGCAATTTTCACTGACCAAAAAAAAAAATTATATTTTCTTTGTCGTAGCGATGTGGTCAAGAAGATCGACCAGTCCGAGTTTGAAGGATTCGAGTACATCAACCCACTCCTGATGTCGGCGGAGGAGTGTGTGTGAGGGGGACGTGACATCTGTGCTTATACATATATACACACACACACACACACACACACACACACACACACACACTCATGCACATGTTATGTGGCGTCTCAGTGTCTTCAAGCTGCATGGTTACGAGACAACCTGGCGACATCAACCTTCTATTCGAGGGCCGCACATGCACAGTAGAACGCTTATTTGCCAAAACCAGTCTCACACTCTGCCATTTATAACCACTTGCCCTTAAGCCTACCTTCTTCTTTTTTTTTTTCATTATTTTTATATCATGTAAATCTGCACTGATATTGATTTTCTCATCGGGGCCTCTTTATCGGTAGCCATCGAGGCTACAAAGTTCTTCCACGGTCGCTGTATGTCGGGGGATGAGGCACAGCCCCCAACAGATGAACTGAACATCCTCTCCTTCCAGCTGGTGGGGTGTTTTCAATGCATATTTTATTTGTACATATATGAATCTTCTATAAATATTAGACAAGGCCTTTTTAGCTTCAAGCCACAGTCGGACAAAACTGACAACTTAATCACCTTAAAGACATTTTGGATTCAGCTTTGTCGCAACTCCCCTACTGTAGACGAAAGAAGAACCATAACACTAGCCTTTAAAAAAAAAAAGAAAAAGAAAAAAAAAAGATACAAATCTATATATTTTTCTCATGTTTTATGTAACATCATTATATATGTTGTTCTAATGTGTTGCATGTCCAGCCAGAGTAACAACCAAACGGTTCAGGCTTTGTTGTTTTTAGATGAAAACACATCTGGAAACCAGAAGGTGTCTGCTTCTAGTCCCTTCTCCCCAGAATGAAGGAACGTATTCAGCAGAATCCAACCAACGCTAACAATGAGTCGATACTCTCAAACTGTGAATGAAAGAGCCCGCTGTGCAGGGAAACGGGCCGAAAGAGAAGCACATCATACCTGAACGCTGGAGCACAGGTTACCTTTTACTGTGCAGACCATCCATGAAATATACACTCGCACACAGGACCAAAAAAAAACTTTTATTTTAAATGTCTTGCTGGTACGAATTAGAAGGTACAGTATACATGAGGAGATGTGCTGTCCCAGGTCAGAGAATTTATATATTCAGATCTTTTTTGCTCATTTTTAATACTATGCTTTTCTGAGACGAATGGTCTGTCACCTTTTCTTTCTTTTTTTTTGTACTTCATTCCATGTATGTCTTTCATTGTAAATCAAAAATACTGATTGTTGAAACGAGAGCTGGGTCAGAAGCGAGGACACGGTGCTTCCTGTAAACTGTGTCTGCTGTGCTTCATTTTTACCATATGTACCATTCCCTAAATTAGATATATTGTGCAACTGATTTAAAGTATATAAATGCTACGTAGAGCCGTTCTCTACCCCCGGACTGTAACGACACTAAGTGATGGTGAGTGAACCTCCGGACTGTGAAGCGTCTCACTTCTTGGAAACTGTTTTTGGCCTCACGTGGTGACCAGAGGAGCTCATTCATCTGTTACACATGTTACTTTAGCTGTTTTTTTTTTTGTTACTTTTTTTTGTGAATCAGATTTCATTTTGAATCTTTTTCTTTTTTTTAAAATCACTACATTGATTCCAAAATGTTACTGGGTGAACTGAATGAAAACACTATTTGTTGTGTTTTGGTGACGTTTGCCACCCAGAGGACTCTGCTGACATGTATTATTAGTGTGCAAAGAAAAAACACGGTAAAATAAACATTTTATTTCTCTCCTTGTGGTAATATGTGCTTGTGTCAGTGTGGGTCTGTCACTCACTTAAAGGGGGCACGCCGCTGATTTTACATTCAGTGCGTTCATTATGAAGAGTGCTGTTTGGCCCATTTAAACAACTGTTGAGTGTCATGATGTCATAGTGATGTCATTATGGCTATCTTGAGTTAGACTTCAGTCGTCAAATATTTGACAAGAAAAGCCCTGCCACAAACTAGGGACACAAGTTAAGAGGCTGTTGTATTGCATTGTGGGAAATGTATTTGTTGGAGCTTGACCCACACTAGGGATCAAAAGTGAGGATAGCTGCGCCAATTTTTACCGTTTATATTTTAATCTGCAACATTATGTCAGTGCAATAAATGGCTAAGTAAATTACTTTTTCTGGTTTTCCTCAATCTTTTAAATAGTGAAAACATGGTTATTTCACATTCATTGAGAGCATAAACTGTTAATGGAAATAATATTGATACCAAACCTTGCAGTGACACTCGTGTGATGAGAAGTCAACCATGAATGGCTGTATACAATTGAATGGCAGTATACAATTGAATGGCAATGCATCAGTGGTTGTCGAGACATTTAGCTAAAAATACAAAAATGTCAACCTCATGGTGGCGCTAAAGGAAAAATCGGAAGATCACCAAAATCAGTAGGCACCGAGAATATCTGCACGAAGTTTTCATGACAATCCATCCAATAGTAGATGAGATATTTCAGTCTGGACCAAAGTGGTGAATCCAAAACATAGATTATTTTAGCAATGGATGGTGCACTGTTGAGATCATGCAAACACATCGCACCATCAGGCTTGTGATGGTTTTACTGCTGGGACCAGACCTGAGCTCTCAGGCCCACATGGGCGTCTGGAGAATTAAGCTTTGAGTCGTTAAGCTTGAGCTTTTCCACTCCAGCTGCTTGTGTCTGCTCTGGTCACGTGATTCCCGCCTCGCTTTTGGAAAGCCCTCTGTGTGCCCGGCGGTTAAAAGGTCATTGACACCATTGCCCTCCCCTCTCTGCCCCTCCCACAGTGATGAAGGCTCATGGAAATGATGTCAGAAATAATAAAAACGGATTGATTTGTGTGCAGCAATAAGTTGCACAATAATGGTTAGAAACCGATTGTGTGAGGCTTATTTCATATCCTGCTCCACTAAACCCTTGTGTATTGTCTCAATTGAACCAGATTTTGTGGAAAATGACTCTCCTTGTACTACTACACGAGACAAATACAGCACTGCTGCACGCAGGGCGAGGATAAATGTCTTAGCATCATTTTGTATTCCCATGATGGGATATTTGACATTGTTCCTGTGCCCTCTCCGGCGCACAACGGGGTACGCCTCCCCAGGGACCGAGGCTCCACGTCACCCTGTGGAAGACACAGGGAAGGCTAACCTTGCATAATTAATGATGTAAAACGGAGGAGCATCTGAAAAAAAAATCCTGTTTTAATTGCTCTTATCTTGTTGGGTGTTTTATTTTGTCCCTGAAGGGATTAATTAAGCAGCAGAAGAATCATACTTGGTGCTAAATGCGATCCCTTAGTAAAACACACACTGCAATTTAAGGTGGATGGTGTTCTACTTGGCACGGTGTCCACGCTATCGCACTTAATTTACTGTTGCTCTCGACTGTAGCGCCGAGGTAATGAGTTGTCCCTCAGCATCTATAGTTAAATATACCTGTACCACCTCCTATCATGTAGCATTCTATACTGAAGTGATTGTAATGATATAGTGGAGGCATGTTGAGATATAGAAACACTTGTTTCATTAGGGGACACTTGAGATGATTCCTCACGACCACCACTTCAGACACACCTTCATACTGTATATGAATGAATGAAGGATGCACAAGTAGTAACCCTGCAGCGGTAACATACACCGACTAGAACACAAGAGAAACACATTAAACTTGAAATTCATAGGAGGAGGATCCCACTTTAGAATAAAAGAAGCTATATGTGCCACTGATTATACAAACTAAAAACTTCAAAAACAAGGACCTTGAATTAGTGATGCAATCACAGTGACAAAGGTGTCTAATATTATGTTGAATGTCAAGTAGCGGTGTCTGGAAATCCCCTGCATGATGTACACTGTATATCTGTCACATTTATGTTTTTCACTGTGGTTTCAACTGCCGATGTTTTTGTTTTTGTCCTTTTGGCATTATGATGTATTTTTGTCTGAACACTAGTATTAAGATACAGCATGTACGTTGAAGTACGGGGATCATTTTTCTGCATTGAGTTCTTTTATTTCTAATGCTTAAATCACATTCTGCCGATTACACTTACATACTTTCACTGTAAAAGTATGTAATGATATAGTGTAATGACTTGAACTGTAACAATTTCAAGGCAGATGTTTTACTTGTAACAGAGTATTTTTAGTATCTGGTTTTATTGAATACGTCCTCCACCACTGGTAACCTCTCTTCCTGTGGATAGGCCTACTGGTTATTAAGCAATCCAATTTTAGCACGACTCCAAATTAGGTCAATACATTACAAGAAAAATGCATTTCAATGTTCAGCTGAAGCAAAAGATTAAAAAAGATACAGGCACAGTACTGTCTCCCTCCCGGTACTTCTTGTATTCTACATGGACATGACAACGATTTAACCACAATCGATCCACGGTACATAAACTCAATTGCCAGTTTATCAAATCAGAGACACACACACAGAGGGCAGGACATTAGCTGACCGTCTGACACCTCAGACTTTGCGGTGAAGGTGTGTTGACCTCAGACCAGCACTTCAAGAAGCTTCATTACCCCAAATTACAGATACATCCACTGAGGAACTCGGGACATATTTCAATATCCCACATTGATTCCAGACAGGATGCATTAAAAACGACTGTGCCCCCCCGGGTCCACTTAGCACTAAGTCCAGTAACAGTTAGACAGATTCTCGGCTAATGGAGAGGCTTATCAATGTGCTTGTCTGTTACATTCTGTCTGTGAATGTCAGCTCTTTTTTCTTTTACAACGGCTCTCCACGCTACCTCATTCTTCAGATGTTTTGCTTTACCCGCAAATTAACTATCAGCGATGGTCACAATATGGCAGACATGAGATTAATTTACTCCCCGCAGTACACAGAGTGATGTTATTACAGGAAAATCAATGTCCCTCTTGTTGTTCTCTGGGGCCGGACAGCGTGTACGCACATCTGTTCTCATAATACAAACGCTGACCTTGCTGTCAAAGAGTGAGCCAGAGAGAGGCTGCGGCGAAACGGCCGACGGTGTTGTTTATCAGAGCTTTATCAAGCTTCTCTGCTCCCACGGACGTGTGACATCACACTGTGGGTCAGTCAGCCAGGCAGCTGAAAGAAACCCGGTTTATGTAGACAGAGTATGATAACCTGTAAAGATTAAGATTCCAGCCACCAACTGGAGTTGTATATGAAAAGGGAATGCAATCTCCTTCAAAAGAAAAGATTGCTATAATTCATAAAATCTAATTCCTGACATCCTCAGGCTTAGATTTCATTAACTCCCATCAGCACTAGAGGCACAATAGACTGCCTGAATGACCTCTTGACCCTTTGCAGAGGATAGGTTCACAAAGAGAGTGTGGGGGAGGTGTGGGAGAAGAAGAAACCCTTTCGCCCAGTGAGTTTGTCCTCTCTCTCATTTTCACTAACTTGATGGAAAGCCAACGAGAGAGATAAAGCTTTCTGTCATGTCGGTTGATGCAAAGGCCATGTCAATAAAACGGACCTACAACATAATTCAAACCAAAGGAACATAAAGAATGAATTTTGCAGGAGATATAACCTCAAAATACAACATATACTGTATATTGTGGGGGAAATCACGCTGAAAATAAATCATTTTTGTAATTTTTTAATCGAATTTTGTCCTTGATATAACATTTATTTTTGACTGAAATAAAAACAAACGTACAGTAAAGAACTACTATAGTGAGGACCCAATTCTGGACTCCTTTAAGAACCTTTAAAAGGCCCCGGACTACCAGATTTGGCATCCGCTGACTGCCTGCTGTTGACGTCTATCGCCACCTCTCTCTCTCGCTCTCTCCTCCTGCTGGAGGAAACAAAACTCCCAGGCTGCGCGAGACAAACAGACAGACAGGCAGACAGACAGACAGACAGACGAGAGACACCCCCGCATAGTTTCCGTCAGCCGGGTGACGTCTCCGCCTCTCAGTCCGTGTGCAGTGTGACGTTGCGCGGCTGTAGTGGAGCCTCTCGCGCTGCAGCTTGTTGACGGTCCGCGAGGCTTTTCCCATTACTGAGAAGGACCCCGCACGAGCGAGGACGACCGACACGCGCAGCTCTTTTCAGGCAAGTGTTTAGCTACTAAGAAAAAAAAAAAGATGAAGGTTTTTAAATGGACGTTTTTTTTAAAAACAGCGTGTATTAGTTGATAGCGGATCGCAGTTCGTGACGACTAAGTTAATGGTTAAGTTTGAATTCCTGTGTTCAACCGACGGAGCTTGGTGGTCGACGCTAACCTAGTTTAACGTTAGTTAGCCTGCTGTATCGCTCTATATCTGGGGTTAGCCTGCTGTAATGTTATCCTGCTTTATCGCTCAACTAGCCTGGGTTAGTATTATCGTTGGTTATCCTTATCTGCTGTGTATCACTCTCTGTGTGCCGGGTGAGCATTCTGTTTTATTATCGCTCTCATTGTGGAGGTGAACCGGGTTAAAGTTAGCCTGTTAGTCTGTGCTCTTCAGAGCCGTGTTAGCCTGCTTAATAGCCCGCTTCATAGCCCTCTATGCGGGTCAACGTCTGGCTGCTTTAGAGCCACTGTACCAGGGTAGTAAGCTGGGGGGAGCTAAACTAAGCTAGCGAAATTAATATTAATATTGAACGTTAAAAGACAACATTTCTTTATTGAATTCAAGGCGAATGTGCGCATATTTTAACGGATATGCGTTTGTTAAGACGGGTTTATTTATGACATTTTAAACTTAATGACACGCAAATGCGTATAATGTTTAATGTGTTGTTTAAAGCGAGTTGACTGTTGGGTGTAACGGCACGCTAGCGTTACCTGTGTGTTAAACAAACCCCACGGTGCCCTCACCATGTTGGTGTGTACGCGTAACGCCGGACAGACCAGACCGTAGTGCAGACAGTGAATGTCATTATCAGCGTACTGTCTGCATACCAGGGCCGTCGTGGCGAGCCAGCATAGGAGGAGGAGGAGGAGGCGAGGTATACAGTGTGCAGACGAGAGAGAGAGAGAGAGAGAGAGAGAGAGAGAATTATTTATTATACGCGGTGTCCTTGCAGCAGCAGAAAGGACACCAGAAGTGGAGGTGACATGGAGAAACATTTTCTAAATACCCTTTTTAATGCTGTGAGGTTGTTCTGAGAAATGCCACCGCGTTGTAATTCATAGCAGCAATGCGGCTGTTGTGATTTCTGACGGAAATAAACCGACCAGGTTGGAGTTTTTTTCCGCAGGAAAATGTAGACCTTCATTTATCGGTCGCTGATATGATTTTGCAGGTTTCTTTTTCCACCCTCAATTGGCCCACGGTTATATTTGCCATTAAAAACGCCCACAAACATCAACCTGCTTCGGAATCGAGCTTGAGGTTTGCACCGCTGCAGCATTTAAGTCAGTGGAGAAAAAAACAAAAACGATGGGATGCTGACATTTGCACGAGCGTGCAAATCCTTGCACCGTGGTGATTTTTATTTTTTACCGAATGTACGTTTTAGCCTCTTTTGAAAAGCCGAAATACCCATTTAGTGTAGATGAATACATAAAATGCATTTCACGACTGCGCAAATGATGCACTAAATGGTACATTTTCAAGCTGAAGTGCGTTCAATCGGCCGTCAGTCGGTGTCATATTGCTGCAGTAGCCATTATCATCTATATTGCGTTTTAAGTTGGGGGAAACCAGCTAAGAGTTGTTACCCTATTACAGTCCATTTAAGAAGTTCCGCAGTAAAGCCCGGGAGTAAAAAGGGGGAAACGAGGCTTTCCATGCTGCTGTATATCAAGCTGTGAACGGCCTGAGAAAAGGGGACGACTGCTGTTAGCGCTTTTATCAATTGTTTTTCAAAGAGCTGATGGGGTCAGCGTGGGGTAAGCAGACCAGAGGGGAAGGCACAATATGGCACTTTCATTTGCTAAGTAAAATGTTTTTCACCATTGTACCAGTTTTACATTAACAATGTAATCGAGGAAGGAGGGGCAGGGTGGTGGTGGTGGGGGGATGATTTCACTTTGGTTGTCATGTCTGGTCAACTGGTTTCGCCTGTTAAAATTCTCACTTTGTGCTGGAAAGTTTGTTTCAGAACCTTTGGTGAAACCTTAGATGAAAATTTCCACCGGGGTTCAATTACAAGGGCTGAGAAAGCCTCGTGTTAGTGTGAAGTATGGTAATGGCCATTTGGTTTAGTGGGCAGCCATTGACCTCTTTAGCCCCCATAAAACATTTGAACTCTATATGGCTATATCATGCTCCACAACAGTTATCAATGAGATTGTTTTCAGTTTGTTTATTCATCTACAGGAAGTTAATTGATTAGCTGTAGTTTAGATACTGACTATATTATTTCTCTGTTTTCTAAATCCCTGTTTTTCATATTCAGGAAGCGGATCAGAACATAGAAAACTTCCGTCATCATCATGCATGTGTCTAACTACCAGAAGATTTGTGTCATTTGAAAAGACTTGGAAGAGAAAAAAAGACTCGGAGGAGTACAAGAACTCAGTCAGCGGACAGAAACGACAATAACCCAGTGTTTAGACATGGCCAGCACCCAGACCAGTTTGAAAACCCCTTTCAAAGACTTGACCTCATTCAAGGGCAACATGAAGCGGCTGTACAGAGAGCGGCTGGAAGACGCGCCCATCAAGAAGCGAGTGATGGCGGAGATCAACCTGAAGCGTCGCAGCTTGGATTCCCTCCCCAAAACTCCAAAGGTGAAGAGGGAGCAGATCGAGGATCTGTGCCACGACCCTGACATGGATGTGGAGTGCCGGGCTGAACTGCACATGTTGGGCTCTGCTAAAGCTCTGGACCTGAGCCCCGGGCTCAAACACACGCTGGCCCAGTTCACCCTGAGCAGCCAGAGCTCACTCGGGGGCCCGGCTGCCTTTTCAGCCCGCACCGGTCACGAGCACTCCCCGGCCGGCATGCCCCCCCTGCCCTCTCCTCCTGTCCTGGGAGGGGGCCCTCTGCTGGTTCCCTGTGACAGCTCCACTGAACTCACCCACTCGCTGCTGGAGGGAGAGTCCATCTCCTGCTTCGTCGTTGGGGGAGAGAAGCGGCTTTGCCTGCCCCAGGTGCTCAACTCTGTGCTCCGCGACTTCTCGCTGCAGCAGATCAACACGGTGTGCGACGAGCTCTATGTCTACTGCTCGCGCTGCGACGCCGAGCAGCTGCATATCCTCAAGGTGCTGGGCATTCTGCCGTTCAACGCACCTTCCTGTGGCCTCATTACACTGACGGATGCACAGCGGTTGTGCAACGCTCTGCTGCGTCCAGGGGCGGCCTTGCCCGCGGACCCCAGCGGTAAGCTGCTGACCCAGGGCCTGCTGAAGGAGAGTGAAGCGAGTTTCCAGGTGGAGCACCAGTGTTTGGGGAAGTGCCAGGGTCTCTTTGTGCCCCAGTTCTACAGCCAGCCTGAGGCGCCCTGCATCCAGTGCGTCGAGTGCCAGTTGCTCTTTTCGCCACAGAAGTTTGTCATGCATTCACACAAGTCACCCGATAAGAGGACCTGCCACTGGGGCTTTGACTCAGCCAAGTGGCCCTGCTACCTGCAGCTCGCCAGGAAGTATGAAGGCATGCCCGAGGAGCCAAAGCTCAAGCAGCTCCTGGACGAGGTCAAAGAGAAGTTCCACTACCAGTTCAAGAGGTCGCAAGACAAAGTAAGTGCCCTTCTGAACGATACCTGTGTCTTTGTTTGTTTGCATGCATCAAAGTGTCATTCATCATCGTTTCTCGTAAGGAAGCCAATTAAAAAATGGTGTCCCAACATCTGACTAGAATACCTTACAGCTGCTGTTTTCTTAAACCTGTGTTGACCTAGTATGTGTTAAAGAGGCCTGGGACAGGTGGTGCCATCTGCTTGGCCAGGTCTGATCAGACGAGGTTAGGCCAGCTGGCCACAACTGAAGGGGAAGTGCATCATTTGTCCCTTCAGGTCATCCGGAGGTTACTGGGAATGTCACAGAACAAAAGGCCAATATAGGAGAACAACAAAGAGCCTCTTTAATCCCCAAACTGTATGTCGACAGTTAATAGTTGGACCTTTTTATACAACTGTAAAATTTAAAAATAACATTTACTAGTTTGCCCAAGTTAACTGAAATGTGTCCGTTAGCACGTTCCTACATGTTTTAGGAGTCTTCCAAATAATTTTGGCGGATGATTGATGATTTAGCCAATTCCTTTTATGTACATATATATCATGTCAATGCAGTATTTAAGCCACAAGGGCAGCAGGCCTATTGAAAAGTCAGCATTCAGTGGGGGGATAAGCTCCAGATTGTTTCCTTGCCATTGACTAGTTTATGTCTCGTGACCTCCCTCTGACCACAGTGGACTGCCCTTTTTCTGTTGTTTCGTGGGTTAAGGTGGGGTTGTGTTGTCTGTTTGGCATGGTTTGTTCACATCCAAATCCACCAGTTCAGATGGATTTTACTTGAAATACCGGCTTAAACCAGCAAACACATTTTGAACAGAAAGGGGCTCTACTCTACTACAACCCTTACTGGCAAGATGTATTTGTGATAGTAGTACAGAAGGCACCATATTAAGTGAGTGTGGTGTAGAGAATGTAGTGTGTATTTATAGTGTGTGTGTGTGCAGGTATACATATACACATTTCTAGAACACATGAGATAGGAATATGCTACTTTCTCTGTCTGGTTAACTTGGCGTCTGAACATGCCGGAAATACCGTCTGCGGTCTCGTCTGGCGACCTAACCGCATTCCTGTCTCGCCTCTTCCCAATTGTCGTCCTCCTCTTCCTCCACCTTGGTTTAAGGCATGCATCTGGGAAGACATAGACATTCTTTCTCAAAGGCAAGAAGTGTTTTATTACCACAGAGGAAATGCACAAACAACGATGTACACCGACCACAGACACAACACGCATGTACAAAAACAGATGCTCTAGTTGAATGATGAATACAATCCTTGGTGTGTGTTTGGTATATGTGTGAGACATTGGCAACCTCTGTGTAATCAGCTGTTAACTACTGGAGGCTAGTATGACCCATTTTTGTCTCTCGCCATCTCGCACGTTGCTCGTCTCTCAGGAGTCTCACCACAGTTTCAGGTGTTGTCTTCTCTCTCGGTTGATTTCGCAATTTTAGTTTTCTTTTCGTCGTTTCTTTTCTTTTCTTTTTCCCCTCTTACAGCTATTGATGGACTAGATTTTTATCTTCTGGTTTTTGTGAAGGTTTTGGCTCGATCAGAGTTTTGTCAAATATTAAAGCGAGACTTCAGCTACATTTGTGTGGAGAAACACAAAGTCTCAAAAGGCCAAATTCCTGGAAAGAGAGTTGCCGGTGAGTTTACATGACATTTTGGCATTAAAAGAGGATGCCACTCACCCACCGCCGCGCCTAAGCGGATGTACGGGTGTGTGAAGGGTCATTGGCCAGAGAACGAGGTGACCTGGCACTGTCCTGCTTCACTCAGTCAGGACTCTCTGTTTATATGTGTGTATTTGTGTAATGAAAGTGTGTGTTTGACTGAACAGGAAGTGAGGCAGACGGACATGTCTCTCACCCTGAACATCCTCCAGACTCTCTGTGTCCCGCCGCCTCTGCTGCTGTGGCTGCGTGACTCATACTTTCCACATCCCAATGGATGTTCGTGGAAGTCCAGCCAGGCAGCGTATAGTCACACATGCCTTTTTGGAAAGATGGCTCGCCTCCGTGTGTTGGTCTAACCCCGACTGCAGATCCTTTTCCCAATGGCCCTTATTTACACACAGTGTCTATGTTCATATTTACAAGAGGTTCTTAGTTTTACTGGAGAGCTCTGGGACCTCCTAAAAGAGAAGAGACACAAACAAGGGAGCCCTCTGGAAGTTTTCTTTTCCCCCCCTACCTTCTCCAATGGCTACTGGTCCCATATCCTGTTTGGAGTGTTTGGTTTGAGAAGGTGCAGTTAAAAAGTCTAGGACTTGCTCTCTATAAATGGCGCTTTGTGCCTCGAGGCACTGCACCATGTCTACTGATTCCTGCTGTGTAAATAGAGTTTGCTAGACAGACGCCACCAACAGACAGCAACAAGGTGAGCCTTATCTCCAGAGTTAAATTAGTATCTGACAAACAATGAGTTCATTCTGCCTTTAGGGGATGTAATAGACACGTGTACGTCCCACTGAGACAAGATCATGTGTCATCCTTTTTATTGGGTGGATTTCTTTTTTACCTCGCTCGGCGGAAAGTAACAGAAATTGTAACATCAGGCTTGACCGAAACATTGACTTCTTAACTTTGTAAAAACATTATATAACTAATAAATACATAGATATAAGTCGTGTAACGGACCACTGTTGATCGGTACGGATCCCCCCTCACGGTTTGGCAAAAAATATAACGAATAAATCCAGGGTAAATTATAACGTTATCATGATGTGTTCACATGTAATCTCCTAAAATGTAGTGTTGGTGAGAAACTTGAATAGATCCAGTTGTTTAAAGGAGATGTTTTCAATACGACATGAATATATATTAGAGAGGGAATTATGAGCTGTTAACACGACCTCTAGCAGCTTATAATAAATCATTAAAACTACTAATGACAAGATTTTTTTTAATACATACAAATTCAATCTTTTATTTCCTTATCATTTGAATTGTGTGTTTTTTATGAGGAAAAAAAACACTATAGGTGACTATCACAAAGTGAACACCTATTTATATTTCTAAAGTAGAAAGAATATGCTGTTTTGAAATGGGAACAAATATTTTAGACATTTTTCTCCCACCCGAGCGAGCATAACCCCAGAGGAACACAGTGAACATAGCTGTGTGTTGCTTGCTTGCTTCCGCCTCGTTTGTGGCGGAGTGCTGGCCCAGAGTCGAGTCAGAAGTGTCAGGAGAGAACAGCCTTCCTCCGTCTGTCTCGCTGACACGGCTGCGGCACAGACGGCAGACAGCTGCATCTTTCTGGCTTCCTCTATTTGCTATTTGGAAACCAGTGACTTCATTACCGCAGACCAGTGCAGCTGCACTCTGTGGCTGTCTCCTGGGCTGTCTGCGCCGTCTCTCTGTCTGCTTGTCACTCATTCTCCTGGGCTGTATCTAATTGGATTTTGGTGGGGCACGCCAGTCGCACACTGTGCTGCCTTTGCTATCGCGTTCTCCTTCCTCTACCTCCCCCACTACCATGATGTCAATCTGCCTTCTTCCGTCCTCACCCATCTTGACTTGTGGCCTTCAATACCCCCTGGGCCCCAATCAGCGAGCAGCAACAATATAAGCAGCCAAATTACCCGATAAGTCAATCGTTGCATAAGCAATAAGACCACTTGTGTGCGTCTGCGACGCGGATGAGAGGAAAACCAGTGGCTATTGATCAGGTCTCCGACCATGATGGATGTGGTGAGTTGTCGGGTGATTTGGACACTGAATAGAGGGGACGACGGACCAAGAGTGAGGCAAGGCGAAACGGAAGAAGAGTGAAATGAGAAGACTCGGTTACGCAGCTGGTGTTGCACAAGTTTCCTATCTGTGTTCAGACGTGTGCATCAGTTTCCCCGAGTTAACCTCACCTCTGATTCCGCCTGCCTCAATTTTTGCAACTCGGACACCCTGCCAGACAGAAGTACCATCACGTAGACACGTAAAGGGTATCTGTGGTCAGAAAACGCACCACAAGACACTTGAGCGAGTGAGGTAAGGGCGGAGAAGAGAAGTTAAGAGTACGAAATTAAAGAAGATGAGAGGGTAAGGCCGAGGAGGGGTAGGTCTAGCTGTTGTGTCGGTCACAAACTGCTCTGCACTTTGGTCGTCTTCCATGAAACAAGCTGTGTCTACAGCCATTAGGTTGTCACAGGGCGCCTCGGCCCCAGATCTTCTTTCCACAAGTTGAAAACTATACTCTCCCAGACCTGAGCTGAACCACAAATCTAGCTTGGAGCAGCCCTCTTGGTTGGCCAATGACGTGCTAGCTACCTCGCATTCCCCTCAGCTAACACTCTCCTTTGACCC
>NW_022280062.1:2975265-2976936 GCF_004355925.1 Anarrhichthys ocellatus | reverse complement strand
ACCCCTCTACAAGACACCCATACACATATTTCTATGTCTGTTTGTGCATTTTTTCCAAAGAACAACTATCCACTTACACTGAATACACAGCAGCTTCTTTGAACGCCGGCCCAGAGTAGCGTACAGTCTATCATGGCTGTATGTAGTTTGGTGTGGGAGGCTGTCCTTGTTCCCTGTACACAACAGGCCGTGCCTTGGCCAGTGTTTGCTGCCTGTTGTAAAGGGCTAAATGGGGCCCCACAAGGTAGGAGGGGCTGAGCTGAGGGGCCTCTGGTATGTCATCATCAGGTCAGTGCCAGTATCACAGCTCCATAACAGCATTGTAGCTCACTGGAGGAACGTCAAAGTCATTACTTATCAGGCTTTTTTTTCTTAAATGGAGAAGAATCAAATCAAGTTTGGAAAATGCTCACAGACCCCAGTTCACCACCTGGATTAATTCTGCACCAGTTCACAGCTTATCCCCCTGCACTACATCGCCACATTTACCATCGGTTGGCTGCTGGTAATTTCCCACCCCAGCTGCTGCTTGTGATGTTTGACCGTTTCCTCGGCTTGGTCTCATTTCCCACCTCACCACCAGAAGAAAAAAAGAAGATAATGCGCTGCTGTATGGTAACAGGCAGCAGCGATAGGACAGTCCAGATACAGTGGAGCCTCTGGCACGTCTGCCAACAGCCTCATAGACTAAACAAGCTGGCTAAGACCCTCCCACCCAAATGTCCTCTGGGCTTTAAGAGAGTCCTCGACTGACTGCCTGTTTGCATGTTCACTATGCTCTGCCCCCCCCCCCCCCCCCTCGGGCGTCGGACCAGTTTGTTGCCTCTAAAGAAAATGAGAGTGAGAACAAGTGAAAGAGAAGGGACTATAATGGGCGACGAGTTCAAACAAGATTTTTAGGAAGAGGAAGGGGCTTGGATTGTAACATGTCTGGCTAGCTTGCCTGGGTTGTTTTGCATGAGACCGGAATAATGAGGAGTCTTGGTATTACTTAATCAATGTGTTGATGAGAAGATTAATAGTCCACTGTTTGGTCTGGAGACAGTCAGACTAGCAGGTTGTGTGTGCATGTGTTGGGGGGAAGTGTACTGTAAAAGGCTTGTGGGAGACTGCCAGCCTGTGCGTGATGTGTGCAAGCAGAGAGATGGTGTTTGCATTTGAAAGGCTTTTTCTGTGCCGCCTTCCCAGTGGGAACGGTGATTAATGAAGATGTAATTGGCGAGACCCAGAGGCGGAGCTTACCATAGGAGCACCATATACACAGCAGACACTCACACACACATAAACACCATATAGGCACTTAGACTGACTCTCTTTGTATTTTCTCCCACCGCCTCAAGTCTCCCAGACTTGGGAGATAAACACTGGATATCAAAGGCGTGTCACACGTCCCGCTGGGCTTCCACCCGGCACATCCACAACACATTAAGCCCAACCACTACACTGATCAATAATGCATAACGTTGCGAACACGGAGAAACCAGGGAAAACTAGTCGGCCTGTACGATTTAAAGTAATCCCCATGTCTCCACTTTGCCAGTAATTAATTTGCGTGTTTGGTAATGGCTCGTCATTTCCATATGGAAGTGATTCTGCTTGTGTTGCTGGTACAGGTATCCGTGTTTTTTTTGTCCGACGACCCCCACAGGCATAATTGCACAACAACAATGG
>NW_022280062.1:2969323-2970255 GCF_004355925.1 Anarrhichthys ocellatus | reverse complement strand
TGTGTGTGTGTGTGTGTGTGTGTGTGTGTGTGTGTGTGTGTGTGTGTCTGGGGGAAGGCACAAACAGACTGTCAGACAGACAGTCACATGGTGTCTTGTCTGTTTGTCTCCTCATCTGTCTTTGCTGTCTGCCTGTTCTTTTTCTTTCTTTCCTGTTTTCCTCCTCCACCTGTTTGTCTCACCGTCAACCTGTCAGACCTGTCCCCATCTGTGCTCTGTGCTGTTTTTAAACACCGCTTTATCTCTTTCTCCAAAAACTAAAGTGAAGGAACAATAACGTTACCTTCTCAGCACAGTTAGAGATATAGTGTTTGTCTTCCTCTTAGCACTAAGTGAGGGGTCAAACACTTTAAACTGCCTTCTCTACCGTTATAACTGAGGCGTTCGTAGAAGATAACTCGTTATGCAGACTAGAAAATATAAAGTGTATTCTTTTAAATGCCCCACTTGGCTGCCTGGTTCCCTTGTGGGCTCTTATTGATTTGGCTGCTGAAACAAAGTGTGGCTCCCAGTCCGTGGATAAATGGCTTATTGGATTAAGACTTACGGGGGGGGGCAGTAAAACGCATAGAAATAAATAGACTCCAAAGACTGATGCACCTTTATTTTATACATCAGATCCCTGCTACAAGCAAAAGCCTCTACACTGTGTAGATCAATGTTTGGGGAATCTTTGAGGATAAAGGGAAGTTAGATGAGAAAATGAAAAATTCTGCAACACGCATTCAGGCGAGATGCGGCAATATCTTGTTGTTGCTGCGTGGCTTTGACCAGGAAGTACACGTATCTTCGTATCGGTAGCTTGATCTTTGACACAGTCGACGACTGCAGCAGAACAGGATGTGAAACAGACGGTGTGTGTGTGTGTGTGTGTGTGTGTGTGTGTGTGTGTGTGTGTGTGTGTATGTATGTATATATGTGTGTGTGCGTGT
>NW_022280062.1:2966292-2969223 GCF_004355925.1 Anarrhichthys ocellatus | reverse complement strand
TTTACTTCCTCCTGAGAGAGGGAAAAGGAGAATGAGCTGCATTACTCTGTCCTCCTCTGTAGCTTATTGCCGCTATCCCTCACCTTCTCCCCCTCCCCTCCTTCTGAATGCCAGACTCATGAATGGCTCAGGGGGGGAACCCCTCTGTTTCTGTCCCATGAGCAAGATTGTGGTGCTCGCCTGGGGTTTGTTTCAGTTTTTATACACGACCCCTAATGCCCACGTTTCAACAGATGTGCGGACAGTTGGGCCCAATGGTATTTATGTTTCAAGGCACTAAAAGGGATTGAAATGGAGGCCTGCTGCTCTGGGATGAAAGGTCGGACCGAGGCGTGCACACTTTTATGCTGCTCTAGATAAGATTTGCCATTAGGCTTGTTAAGACCAGTTGTTTGCGTGTTATATCCTTTGTTTTTTTACAGTGTTACATTTCAGTAGCATATATAGCACATGCTACCAGCTTAAAAAAAGTAGCACACTGATCATGGAGATTGTAGCATCAGTTAATCTGCAGATTGTTTTTCCTTTTGTCTATAAGATATCATAAAATAATAATCACAATTTTCCTGAACCTAAGATAACATCTTTAAATGGTTGGTTTGTCCGAAGCCCAAAATATTCAGTTTACAATGATATAGAAGTAGTGACATTTCAAGAAGCTGGAACGAGCAAATATTTAGCATTTTTGCTTGCAAAGTGACTCAAATACAACTAATCAATTAATTAACTTATCATTTCAGCTCTGGATGTATCTTGATATGCACAAAGATGGCTGCTATCTGGAAAGTGAGGAGAGCTTGACCTCAGACTTGATTGTACATTATTTGTCGATCTGTGTGTATTTATGTTCCTTTTAGATATAAAACATGTGAATCAAACCAAGAGCAGAAACAAAACCAGGTTCCTCTTGTTGTCTGTGGATAAGAGCAGAGACTGGCAAGAGCTGAAAAAGACTCTTATATTCTCCGCGGTCTTCTGCTACAAAGAAACTGGTTATCTGTCAACTTTTATGTGAAGTTGAAAGCCTTCACCCCAATCAGAAATCAACTCTTCATGAATAATATGGTGGTGCTTCCACCAGCACAGCCAATTATAAAATCTAACGCTCTGAGCTGATTTTTTTTATTTCTAGCTTAAAAAAAAAAAAAAAAAGAATACTTAAAATTACACTGAATGTCAATCTCCATTTCAAGTGCCCCCTTTGAAGTAAAAAAATAAAAAATAAAGCTAGAAAATGACAGCGGCAACAGGTACTCCTGATGTAAATGAAGTGTCGGTGCTTTGCATTGGGAAGCACAGATGGAGCTCACGTTAGAAACTCACGGCCGCCGCTGAAGTGCGTTTACTCTCCGCCTGCGCTTGCCGGAGTGTGTGTATGGTAATGTACCGTCATGGCTGTCTGTGGAGGAGTGTGGTGCTTGTTATTGTTGGATTTAACTGCACTCAGGCTGCACACAAAAAACACTCTGCTCCATCAATGCGTCTGTTGTATATTTCAATGCTGCAAAGTGTTCTTCCTCTTGTGTGTGTGTGTGTGTGTGTGTGTGTGTGTGTGTGTGTGTGTGTGTGTGTGTGTGTGTGTGTGTGTGTGTGTGTGTGTGTGTGTGTGTGTGTGTGTGCGCGTGCGCGCGCGCTGCAGGCAGCCTGTGTGTGTAGTGTCGGGCCCGTCTGCCGCTGATAAGCATCAACTCCATCAGCATGCGGCCTCTCGCTGAGCGCGTCCTGGATTTGCTCAAAACACACACGCGCATAAATACAACTAGAGGCAGTGCCAGCAGTATTTACTGAACCCACATGGCTCAGGCGGCTCAATGAATCATAAACATTCAACACACAAATATGTCTTCACATTGAGAGAGAGGCTGATTCCAGCCGTGTTGCATGTTGTACCGATGAATCACACACACAGAAGCACAGAGTGACAGGCCCTGTTGTAGCCATGTTGACTATCATCTTGTTTTATTCATAGGTCTTCCTCAGTGGGCTCATTCAGCCTCTACTTTTTTTTTTTTTCTCCCCCCCTACGGCCTTTGTTTTCTCCAACACTGTATCATGACCGACTCGGGCCGTAGAGCACGCGTGCTGCTCACTTTTAATGCCATTCGTCTCCATTTTCTATCTTTTGGAGGTCATTTGTCTACGTTTCCCCTCTGTGACCCAGGTTGTGATTATTTTTCCTTACGTTCCTCGGCTCCTTTACATAGTCTGTTTTTCATCATGTTCTAACCAATAGAATCTATGCTGCAATCTCGGTGTGTGTGTGTGTGTGTGTGTTTGTTTTAACCGCCATCTCTCTCTGTGTTTCAGAAGGCAGTGGAGGAGGAGGAGAGCCAGGTGAGGAAACCCTCAGCAGATCTCTGCTCCCCCAGCAGCAAGTTGAATGATGCCGACCCTGAAAAAAAGGTCAGTCGTCGGCTCCCTTCCTATCCAACCACCCCTCCATCACCTCCGACACCCCCACCTCTCTTTCCCCCCCCTCGTCTACACACAGGTCGGCCCGTCAGGGTCACCACCCCTCCCCACCCCACCCTGACTGACAGACACAACCCCTGCTCACCCATTCATAGCGGCACGCTTCTCCTCTCTGACCTGTCAGGAAATACACTCATACAGCGGCTGAAGGGCTTTGCTTCTTCACCTCCCCCTCCATCGCAGCACATACCGACTTTACATGCACACACTGAGGAAGAACCTCTTTATTATGATTATCTCTTTTCTCCAACATGTGCACACACGCAGACACACACAAACTCTCTTTCTCCCAGCTGATGCCTGACGGATGATCCCTCATCCACATGTATGCATGCATGCATATATTAGTTTTATTAGGATTTAGCACCATGTGCAGTACTGCACATTCCCTCCACCTCCTGCCGCTTCTCCCGTGTGTGTGTGTGTGTGTGTGTGTGTGTGTGTGTGTGTGTGTGTGTG